>NW_026697936.1:0-38282 GCF_030435755.1 Ochotona princeps | reverse complement strand
GAAAAGCTGTGTTTTTGATGGTATTAGCTATCGTACTGATATGCGTAACTACCATAAGGATAATACTTACTGTATTTTAGTGCCAAGATCTCTAATATTGATGATACTAACTACCGTGCCGATAATCCAACAGCTGTAGTAGTAGTAGTAGTAGCGGTAATTATGGCCCTATCACTAATAGTAGTAGTAGCTATTACAATAATAGTAGTACTAACTATAATGTTCATAGCACAACAGCTGTTGTAGTATCGACAGTACCTAACTCTACAGCTAATCGTGGTAACTATCACAATGATAGTAATACTAACTATAATGCTCATAGTATAACAGCTGTAGTAGTAGTGGTAGTACCAATAATTATGGCGGTATTACTAATAGTAGTAGCTATTACAATAATAGTAGTACTAACTATAATGCTCGTAGTATAACAGCTGTAGTAGTACCGAGGCTTTCAACTCTGTAGCTAACAGTGGCAGCGGCTACAATACTAGTAGTATTAGGTGGAAACGCACGCACGCTGCTGTTTTTCTGTTTTCTTTGAAAACGCTCATAGCTATGCTGAGAAGGAGAGGATTCCTTGCTTCCTTCTCTCTGTCCTCGCTTTCTAAATATCGTGCAATTCACCCACACACGTAGTCGTGGTAGTCATAGTAGTAGTAATAGTAGTAGTAGTAGTAATAGTTGTAGCAGTAGTAACAGTAGTAGTACTAGTAGTACAAGTCGTAGGAATAGTAGTACTAATAGTAACAGTAGTAGTAGTAGTAGTAGTAGTACGCGGTACATAGAGAACCGGGAGAACTGTTCGTGTAGTCGAATCGTAAAATGACAACAAGTTCACAAGAGAGGAGTACGTGGGCAGCAATACTTCTGCACACATAATATTCCCATCTGTTCACTTGTATACAGACTTACACCTGAATATATGTATGTATAATATCAATATATAATATACATATTATATATATACACACACACTCTTATATGTGGGTGCATGTTTGTTCTACTATACCACACACAGATATAACGTATGTGCGTATAGACGTACACGCATGTTTGTACAGTGCTACACTCCTGCTATTTCTTTTTTGAGTTAGAAAAGCACATACTCGTACAGACTGCTGCTGACATCATTAGTTGCGTATACTATTTTTCACATTAAAACGAAGTTGCCGCTTCATATACATACATCGATAAGCCAAAATACGTACATCCTCAATACCATCATACTTTCATATATATTTATATATATATATGTATGTACATATATACACGTATATCTACATATACATATATATATATATATATGTATATACATATATACGCGCATGTCTACATATATATATATATGTAAAAATATATACATATATACTATATACATATATACGCGCATGTCTACATATATATATATATATATATGTAAAAATATATACATATATACATGTGTAGATGTAGATATATCTTTCTATGTGCACATATATACATATACATTCAAACGGTATGCATGCATATATATCCATATATTAAATATATATATATACATATATGTAGTGCATATGTTGGTAGTCGATGTAGGCTTATATTGGCGTAGACGTTAATAGTGAGAGTAGCGCACGTTCGATTTGTTGCTTGCGGGGCTCTTCAACTTCAGTCTGCTACATCTCCTTCGAAGGAGCATATTCGAAACGAATGTGTGCGAGCACCCCTCGCCTCCCGTACTAAGCACCTACGTACACATATGTACACATGTAAATATATTTATATATATATGCATGCATGAACATATATGCATGTATGTCTATGAAGTGATGCTCCCCTGTGCGACAGTCTCACGAGCCCACTGTCTCTCATTTTCTGTGTCTGGGTGTGCATGGAGGTTGCGACTATTTTCAGACGGCAATCTTTATGTATATAGAGATGTGGAATCTACATAGCTGATAGCTATCGTCTTGCAGAAACGTGTATGTGTTTGTATATATACTACACATATGTATGTTTATATATATATTGGTGTGTATATGTATGTATATAATGACGTCATACTGAGGGAGAAGAGAGGGTGGGTGACGTTTCTTCTCTGTATGCTGCAGCGGAGGCTGCTGGACGTCCTCGTCTGCACAAAATCATCAGCAAGCGGAATGCGTGTGAATGGACGGTGTGTTATTATCTACCAATTATACCCAAACACATCTCTAAGTACGAGAGAGACGGAAATAAAGATCAATACACGTAGTATAGCAACGGCCTGGACTAGCGCACCGTTTCCTACTAGTTTTTTTGAAAAGCCTTACGAATGGCTGCTAAGAGATCCGGAACAACGTTCTTTACGCGAGTCCCCTGAGGACGGAGCTATGGCTACATCCTCCGATGTATTTGCTGCTGTAAATAGTAGTGGCTCCAGCATGACTGCTGTTTTTCCTTCTGGTCGTCGTAGAGCTTCAACGACTTCAAATGATATCACCTCCTCTTTTCGTCAGGCCCACTGTCTTGTCAGCAGACTTTTCTTTGGGAAGTCTACAGACACTGCAGAACCCGTCCAGAACAAGGTCTTCCAATCAAAGCGATTGCCACAATTGTATTTGCAGCAACAACTGCAGCAGCGTCGACAGCCAGGGAAGAAGAACCAACACCAGCAGCAGCAGCATGGGCTACAGAAAACGAAGCCCCAGCAACAGCAACCACAGCATCAGCAATTACAGCAACAGCAGCAGCAGGAGGAAGCGCAGCTAATGATGACGCAGCAAGAGGATAGTGTACAGAAGGTAGAGGAAAAAACGCGTAAGCAGCAACGACTGACGGTGTTGGAGAGTAAGCAACGGCAACAGCAGCAGCAGCAAGAGAAGAAGGAGGAGAAGAAGAAAGAAGAGGAGAAGGAGGAGGAGGAGGTGGTGGTGGTGAAGGAGGAGGCGTCGTCCACGTGGAGCATGGAGAGATTGAAGAATTACGGCATAGGAGAAGATTTAGCAGAAAGAGGGAAGAGAAAAGGAGCAGACACTGGGCACGACACACAAATCCTTACGACAAAGAACACGGTAGACAGTAAAGAAAGAAACTCTTTTCTACAGCAGAGGAGTGCAGCTGTAGGAAGCAACAATATATATGGTTGTACTAGTAGTAGTAGTTGTGATAGTTGTGCGGAAGAGCCTTCCACAAAGGGTTTCGATGGAGCCAGGAGAGATGTGTGGAAACGGTTGCAACTTGTAGAAAGAATGTGTGGAGAGCAGCAAGAAGCAGAGGTGCAACAACCGCAGCAGCAGACACAGCATCAGAGACATCATATATACGTCGAAAACAAGCGAAAGGAGGAGAGAGAGAAGAAGAAAAAGAAAAAGAGGAATGAGGAAAAAGAGAAGACGAAAGAAGATGAAGGAGAAATAGAGAGAAGATGGTGGGAGCAGGAACAGAAGATCGCGAATATAAATAGTAGCATCAACCACCAGAGGCTGCTGACACAAGCAGAGTTTCAGCGAATGTCGGGGAGGGCTGGATCACGAGGGGTTGAAGACGTAGGTATGCAACTACAGTTCTTCCTCTGCATTTATTTGTAAACGGATATACTCAATAGTCACCTGGTAGATGCATCTCTCCACTACATCTGTGTGTAAATGCATAGACGTATGTACTGAATGTAGTCGCTCTGTACATGCATATATATTTCGCTACCGTATAAATACCCTGTATATGCATATACTACACTTGCGTGTAAGCGCATATACGCAGTCCCCCTGTAGATGCGTATATCAATCACACTTATATGTAAACGATAAAATATATATAATATATATGCCCTGTAAATGCATATACCAATTACACCAGCAGGAAGACGTATATATATATATATATAATAAATACATATATATATATATATACCCTGTAGATGCATACACTATACTTGCGTGTAAGCGCATATACGTAGTCACCCTGTAAACGCATTAATCAATTACACCTATATGTAGACGATTAGACATATATGTATATATATATTTATAGAATATATTTATATATATCTACATAAATATATAGATACTCTGTAGATGCAGTTACTCCGTTTGCGTGTAAGTCACCCTGTAGATGCATGTACTGCACTTACGTGTAAGCGCATACACGTAGTCACCGTGTAGATGCATATATCAATTACACATACATGTAAACGACTATATATAATCAATTCGTAGATGCATATATATCACATTGCCGTACAAAAGCATATACATTGTCAACGTGTAGATGCGTATATGGTCACACCAGCTTATGAATGAATATATAGAATCCCCCTGTAAATGCATATGTCACATTGGCGTGTTAAGGCATATAAGTAGTCACCCTGTATATATGCATACGTTCAGTAGTACACCTGCATGTAAATACATACACGTGCGTAATCAATTTAGTAGCCCTGGAGATGCATATGTATTACAGTTGCATGTAGATGCATATACGTACTCACCCTGTAGATGCTTATACGACACTTGTATAGAGGCCTTATTGTTAGTAGGCTGGTTTGTTGACCATTTTCTTAGTTTATAGTGCTTTGTGTTCGTCACTTGGAAGCTTTATCGTATACGCGTCTTCTAAATTGTAGCCTCGTCACAGCCCTACTACTAATACTAGTACTGCTACTAGTATTACTACTTGTACTACTACTACTATTACGACTAGTTACTCAAATACACATACACACATACAAGTTATGGCATAGGATGCGTGATGTGGTTGTGTATGTATGTATGTATGTTTGCATGCATGTATGTATGTATGTATGTATATATGGAAGTATGTGTGTACGTATGTATGTATGTATCTATGTATGTACGTACGTATGGATGGATGTACGTATGTATGTATGTACGTATGTATGAATGTGTGTATATAGGTGTCGATGGATCTGTGTATGTATGTACGTACATATGTATGGACGTACGTATGTATCTGTACATGTATGTATGTACGTCTGTGTGTATGTGTGTACGTATGTATGTACGCATATATTTATGTAATCATTATTACATATATTGATGTTTAATTTCATCAATCCCTCATACATATATATACCTGAATAATCTCCATACCCAACAGAACTTTTGCTTGTTAGTCACGCTTCAATGTAGAATACGGTGCCCATCACATTTACCTATGTTCAGCTACTCATTCATATATTACATATATATATATGTATATTACTACACATGCATTGGCGCTGACATGCATGTTTACGTCTTCATTACTTGTTGTTTTGTGGAGACGTGTGTATATGTACGCAGTAATATATGTCTACTTTGCTCAGGAAAGTGTTGGTTGGTGTGCCTGGGAAAGATTTTGCCTGTTTCTGTGTGTTTGTATGTGTATTTGTCAGTGAATGCGCTTCTCTGTGTTTGTCTATGTGTGTGTGCGTGTGTGTGCTCGCCTGTGCATGTATATATATCTGTATATATATATATACGTGTCGCGATATACGCACGTACATCTATATGTATACATATTATGTATGTTTCTGCATCTGTACATGAATGCGTGTGTGTGTGTGTGTGTGTGTGTGTGTATTTACCGGGGGGGGGGGGGAATTGGGTGCTTGTGGACGAATTACAGGGACAACGTTCCTTTTGGTTCCTGTGGGGCTGCTGCCGCCTCCGTCAGTTGCGAATGATCTCCTGCTTTCGACTGCGCTTCACATCTCCTCCAACAGCAATAGACTTTTCTACTCGTACCTACAGATGGCACTGCTGCTGCTGCAGCAGCACGAGTATACTCGGCAGCAGCCTCGGTGTATACAACGTCACGGGAAACCGCTACGTCTATCAGTGCAACAGCAGCAGCAGCAGAATGCTGGGAAGCCCGGACAACGTGGGAAGAAGCAGGAAGAGGAGGAGGAGAAGGAGAAGGAGCACCAGCACCAGCAGCAGCAGCATGAGGAGGAGGAGGAGGAGGGAAAGCAGTCGCACAAACATGAGGGGAGTGAGAACGAGGAGGATGAGGAGGGGCGGAAGAAGAAGAAGAAGAAACAAAGACAACAGCAATTAGAGCAGCAGATACGAGAGACTGTCGAGCAGCAGCGGCAGCAGCAAGAGCGCGGGAGAGCAGAGGGAGACGACGAGGAGGAGATGCAGCAACAGCAGCAGCAGAAGAGGCCACAAGGACACCAGCACCACCAGCAGGAGTGGCAGCATAAGCGGGAGCAAAAGAAGCAACAGCAGCAGCACGAGGGACAAGTACAGTCGCAGAGCGGACAGAAGGAGGAAGAGCACACCCAGCACCTAAAGCAGCAAAGAAGAGCTTCCCATAAGAAGTCGCAGCAGCTAAATCAACAGCGTCATAGCGAGGAAGAGGTGGTGGAGGAGGAGAAAAAGAAGAAGGAGAAGCACCAACAACAGCAACAACCGCAACAGCAGCAACTACAGCAACAGCAACTACAGCAACAGCAGCAACAACCGCAACAGCAGCAACAACCGCAACAGCACCAACAACCGCAACAGCACCAACAACAGCAACAGCAGCAACTACAGCAACAGCAGCAACAACCGCAACAGCACCAACAACAGCAACAGCAGCAACAACCGCAACAGCAGCAACAACAGCAACAGAGGATTGGCGTGCAGCCATTCAGTCGTCTGTGCATGATGACGAGAGATAACAATGTCAAAGTATATAGAAGCTTCCGGCATGCAGCGCTATATTATTATCCCCTCGCCCTTACGGGAGGAGGCGCCCTATGGGGTCGTCTGCTTCTGTATTCATATAAGTTCTTCTCGCGCTGCTGGTCCGTCGTAGTGTATGTGCTTATGTGTATGTGTATGCATTTACGTCACATCACATAGAGAGGGAGGGAGGAGGAGCCGGGGGCATGTAGCTCGAGGAGGTTAACGCTGCGGGTCACTTGTTTTGATGTGTGTGTGTGTATATATATATATATATGTGTCACCACCCTTACAAGGTGAGGCGTAAATTATTGGAAAGTCTCCTTCTATGTCAGTACGATTCTCTTGCTGCTGGACCGTCTTCACAGTGTGTGTGTGTATATGACATAATCCTTACTGGAGAAGGCGGATATATTAGGAGATGTGCTGCTCTAATCATAGATAAATTTCTTCCGCTGGTGGTCAGAATCAATGCATTACAGGTATATATATATATATATACAATGTGCTAGAGCTACATATATATATATATATATATATATATTTTATCTGTATATATGTGTATATATGTGTGTGTTACAACGTGCAGCTCTATCAGCTAACATCACAACCATCTATTCTCCCAGCACTAACAGCACCACCACCACCACCACCAGCACCACCACCACCACTGCTATCATTGTGAGTACCGCCTGCACCTTGTGAGCATCTTTCTACTTTTTTAACTGATTGTGATCCTATCTATGTAGCAGTCTTTATTATATTGATAGAGCTGTAGCAATGACGGTCTAATATACTACACATACACATACAACTATTGCATGCAGCAGCAGGAGCAGCGCCTGCCACAGCACGGCTTCATGCGACGAAGAAACAACACACAGAAACTGCAACTGTATATGAGCACGGGCGACTCCTGCCCAGGTGGTAGTAGTAGTAGTTGTTGTTGTATGTTACACCCAGGGAGAATGTAGTACGTCGTAGTAGTAGTAGTATTAGCAGTACGCTATTCGCAAGGGATAGTAGTACTCGGGAACAATATGCCACGCACCGGGAGATGGTAGTAATTAGTAGTAGTAGTACCAGGGGTATGCTAGATATGTATGTATGTATGTATCTATGTATCTATGTATATATGTATCTATGTATGCGTGTATGTATGTATGTATAAGGTGATAGTACTTATTAGTAGTTGTTTTTGTTGTGGCAACAATAGTTGTTATAGTAATAGTAGTAGTACGCCACGTGCAGGGGGATAGTAGTAATTAGTAGTAGCAGTAGTACGCTACTCGCTTTGGAAATATATTAGCAGGTGGTAGTAGCCTACGCACAGGGGGAGAGTAGTTAGTAATTAGTAGTGATCATGGTAATAGTACGCTAGTAGTAGTAGTAGTAACCTACGCACAGCGGGAAAGTAGTAATTAGTAGTAGTAATAGTAGTAATACGCTACATGCAAGGGGATAGTAGTACGTAGTAGTAGTAGTAGTACTAGTACTAGTATTAGTACTAGTACTAGTAATAACTAGCTACGTGCAAAGGGATAGCAGTACCTTGTAGTAGTAGTAGTAGTAATAGAAGCCTACGCATAGGGGTATAGTTGTAACTATTAGCAGTTGTAATAATAGTACGCTACGCGCAGCGGGGAATAGTATTGATTAGTTGTTGTAACTTTAGGAGTAATAGTAGTAGTAGTAGTAGGAGTGTGCCACCCACGCAGGGTTACAGTAGGAAGTGGTAGTAGTAGTAGTAGTAGTTTTGATAGTAGGAGGAGATGCACGCTTCTCGCATTGAGCTAGTGATGATAGCTAGTAATGAACTACGCAGAGGGGCATAGTAATAATGGGTAGTAGTACGCTGCACACAGGGAGATAGCTGTAATAGGTATGTCTGCGCACTGCGCCCGCGCCCATGCACGGTATGAATATAATCATGTCAACAGAAGAAATATACGAATGCTTTTATGTGTATGTATCACAGAATCGGCTAGGAGTCTCACTATGCAGAAGCAACGTGAGCATGCTGCACACACACTGGTCTCTTTGTACCTCACCTTTGACTACCGAAGAAGCTCGAGAATAGCTGTATAGAGGACCTCTCTAGCAGACATGCGCGTTGTCTTTCTCCTGCATATCTCGACCAGAGTGCTCCAGGGTGTATGTGACTGTTTCCATTCACCCGCATACGCTCGTCGTCCTCCACTCTTCTACTTATAGAAACCCCAGCAAGGCTGTATCTCTCGTGTGTGGGAAGGTTGTCTAGAAATGTCTGTTTGCTTCTACTACTACTAGTACTACTACTACGAATAGATGGTGTCGTGCTTTTGTGCTGCTTCCGTGAGAAAATAACATCCTCCTAGCGCTTCTCCTGTGTACTCACGGCGCCATCAATACTACTACTAATGTTTGATGGTGGTATGCTAGCGTGCTGCTGTATTAACAAAAGGATTTGTTCCTGGCGCTTCTCCTGTATACTCAGGGCGCCATCAATATTACTAATGGGAACTGCTGCTGCTGTTACGAACTGCTGCTGCTGTTACGTACTGCTGCCGCTGTAACGTGCTGCTGCTGCTGTAACGTGCTGCTGCTGCCTGTGATGCGGTGGTTCCTGTTGCGTGCTGCTTGGTATAACCCAAGACTCCCTTTTGCTGCTTCCTTTTCTATATTCGTTTCTTTTCTCAGTGGGTTGCTGATGCTGCTGCTACTGCGGTTGCCATGACCTTACTTGTGTTCAAATTTTCATTTTCTACTGCTGAGTTCTTGTCGTGTTGGTCTGCTGCAGTCATCTTCCGTGCCTGGCAGCGGAGCCGAGCGTCTACAACAAATCGTGCGCGCGTGGAGAAACGACTTCCTGAAGAGCTTGCATGGCAGACATATTCATAAAGCACTTGCTCACATGTGGCGGCAATACGCAAACCAGAGAAACTCGAAAAGATCAAATGCTTCCTCGGGAAGCATTCAGCCTCTTGTCAGAGAACGACCTGACGCTTTTTTCGAGGGAAATCAGCCAGAGTTCTTCTGAAGGAGGTCCGACGGACGCCGCAGCAGCAGCAGGAGGGCATGGAGCAGCAGCAGGAGGAGGAGGAGGTGGAGCAGCAACAGCAGGAGGAGGCGATGGAGCAGCAGCAGCAGGAGGAGGAGGAGGGAGTGGAGCAGCAGAAGCAGTAGGAGTTGATGGAGCAGCAGCAGCGGGAGGAAGAGGAGGAGCAGCAACTGTAGCATTGGGTGCAGTACACACATACAGTAATCCACAAGGAAATGCGTGTATAGCATCACCTAAAAGAGGACTGCACGGGAAAGGAGAGAAGAAGCAAGGGAGCAATAGCCACGACACTGGAATGTTCGTAGCGCATGCGCAGCCACCAGAACGAGAAGAGGGAGCACATAAACGACCTCCGGCTATCAAAGAACTATCGACTGATGCGCAGAGTGCTGCAAACTCTGTGGAAGAAGGCGACTGCAAGTACAACCCGGAGACAACACATCGGCGTGTGTGCTCCAGTATACCTATATGTGATGAACAAATGCTTCTTCTACACTACTTGGGCTGCGCGCACAAGATGGAGATATTACGGTAAGACTGATGATGCTCTCTGGTCCGTCTGCCTTAGACTCTGAATTTCTAATCGCCGCTGCAGTGTGGTGCATGCAAGAAGAAAGACGATGATTTATACTGCATGAAAGAGGAGAGGCAGTCCGCTCTCTCACTAGAGAGTAGAGTGCCATGTACACACGGTGTATATACCTCATGTTACTGATATTCCTCGAGTAGACTCGTAAATAGCATGTAGCTCATGTACAGCACGGTATTGCATCTCACTGGGCAGTAGATAACTGTTTAGACACGATGTCTACCTCGTGTTACTGATATTGCTTGGGTAGATTCGTATGTAGCTGGTGAGTCATGTACAGCATGTTACTCATACTGCGTGAATACATTTGCATGCAGTTGCGAGCCAATTCATGTATATCATGGGACTGATATACATCCCTTGAGTCAATTTGTATGTAGCTGCAGGTGTAGATTTTCTCTGAGTCACGAGAAAGGAGAGCAGCATTTTCTCTCTAGTGCTGCTTGATGCTCTCTTTGAATACAAGAGGACAAAGGGCGTTTATCATTCTCCTTGTTGACTATATATATATATATATATGTCAACTGGTGAAAGCATGCACCCATGCTGCTTAGTACTTTGCTTTAGGGTAACAAATGTAGAGAAGGTAGTCCGATGGAATATGTGCTTGGAGATGCATACATAGTATCGTTAATAATGATAGTAATGACAATAATAGTATTAACAATCATAATACTAAAAATAATAATAGTAGAGTGCCCTTAACTGTGCACACATAATAATGATAATAATAGTAATACCCATCATAACGTTAAGAACAATAGTAATAGAGTGCCCTTGGCTATACACACAAATCAATATCGTAGTGAAAGCTCTGCGCATTTGTTCGGTAACTCTACGGGGAGACACACAAACGTTTGTTGCACGAATGATTGCGTAGAGGTGTGCCGAAGTTTTTTTTCCATATACACACACGCGTAAAGGCCACCAGCGATGCCCGGTGCTCCATCAATATGCACACATACACAAATACATATGTATACACACACATGTAAACACATACACGTATACACATCTGTACGTGTGCATATATCCATATATGCATGCCTGAACACATACATCTACCTATACATACAAACATACACAGCATATATACGTCCATGTATGTATAAATATATATATACATATATATTTATACATGCCCACATACATATACGTATACATAGATACAAAAGTACATAGGTCCACTTAGGCATACGTGTGCGTACATACAAACATGCACACATGCATGCTACGCGCCAGATATGTACATATACACATGTGCGTACATGCATGCATAACTACATCCATATATATTCTATTCATACATGTACGTATATACAAACATATATACACAGATACTACGCGCCATCACACCGTGGTGCACAACTGGCTGCAGGCACTGGCCCCTCAATAGTATAAGTCCTGTATGGCTCAGAAAGTTAGTAGATACACCACACCTGTCTGCGTGCACGTGCACAATAAAGAAATACAGAACTATTGTAGGCTTATTTGTCAGCCTTAGAATGTATGCCTACCATCGTTTTACTAATCCGCTCTTCTCGCCCTCATAGCTACTACTGCACTTGCGCACTCCTTTGAGTATAAAAGATGTACGCCCGCAACTAATCAAACACACCTGACACAGATACACAGCGATGCTCATATATATATGTATATATATATTTATGCATGCGTATGCATGTATGTACGTATGTATGTACCTATCTATCTACGTGTTTATCTGTGTATCTATGTACGTATGTGTGTGGGTATGTATGTATATGTGTATCTACGTACGTATCTAGGTGTGTATCCATGTTATGTATTTATGTATGTATCTGCATATATATATATGCAGACATTCTGTGTATGGATGCGAGATTGCAATAGCCACACACACCCACCCACCCACACACGCACACAGACACAGACACACACAGACACACACACACACACACACACACACATACACACACACATAGTCAAATACACCGCGCCGCAGGGGCTTGTGTGGGCCGTCGAATTTTGTACGTAAATGAGGGTCTGCCTCTGCGTGTATATGTTCGCTACCCGGCTGGTGACAAGAGTTATACAGACATTTGCTCACCTCGGTTCTGTCATGTGTATGTGTCTTTCTCTATGTACTGGAGTGAGGGTTCTGCTTCGTCTTTCTCTTCCTGCTCTTCCCTCTCACTCTTCGTCGGCCCCTGTGCTTATATATGTCATAGTCACGACATCATAGCAGTAGTAGTGGTACTAACGATAGTGAAAGTTGTGAAAGTAGTAGTAGTAGTAGTAGTGGCAGTTGTGATAGTGGTAGTATTGAGAGTAGTAGTGATAGCCGTCGTAGGAGTAGTAGTGATAGTGGTCGTAGTAGTGGAGTGGTAGTAGATAGACTGTAGTTATGGCGCAGTGGTGGGTGGTTTTGCGTGCGCTTTCATTTAACCATCGACTGTGCGTCTGTCCTCACAAACGATTTGTTCATCACCCCTCCAGCCCCATTCCTCCAAAGTCTTCAGCATGGTGCATTTTTCTTTCTTTTGAATATATGTATTTATATATATATAAATATGTATACATATACATACATATATATATATATAAAGAATAAGCGACAGATGTCTTTCAAAAGTATATTTCCCGTATGTATTTGTATTTGCATTTGCGTCCATATCACCTTCAGTTCCATTCCTAGTGACATCTTCGGGCTTGTTGATTTTCCTTTCATTCTCTCTCTCTCTCTCTCTCTATATATATATATATATAGTGAGTGAGAGAGAGAATATCTTCCCTATATACATCTAAATATATATAAAGATATATATATATATATATAATTGCCCTTCTATTTGCTTCCATCAGACTTTCATCTCCATTACTTATGACGCCCCCAACGTGGTGCATTTCTCTTTCACTATATATATATGTAGGATTATAGATGTATATACACATATATATATAAAATATATGAGGGGAATCTTTGTTGAGTCCCTCTTTCATATAAACTTGTCTTTCTATTGATGTCGACTCCACACATTCAGCCCCATCAGTTCCATGACGTCTTCAGCGTAGCACACGTTTCCTCTGTGTTCCTAGTCATAATAGGCGTATGCAAGTCTGTTCGTCTGCTTTACAGCGATAAATTACATCGAGTTCTCTGTGCATGCAAAGCCTTCTTGCCATTACTGGAGCCCGGACGTATCGTACTGCTGTGTAGCAAACCCCATCGCACCACATCGACACGACAGCAGCAGCAACACCACCTGCAGCAGGAGTCGCAGACTGTCGCCCAACGTGGCTGCAACCACCACCACCACCACTACCACTACGACAACAACAATAACGCTCGCAACAGCAGTAAAGATCAGCAGCACCACAAGCAGAGGTCCTATGATGGCCGTGAACAGCAAGATCAGCACGAAATTGAGAGTAGCAGCACGAATAGCAGCAGCACGAATAGCAGCAGCACGAATGACCGCAGCTGTCATCACCGCATCCAACGGAGGAAGTCCCCATGCAACCACCGAAGACGAAGAAGTGGAAGCAGCAAGAGTAGCAACAGCAGCAGCAGCTGCAGGAGCAGGAGACGTCGCAGGCTTAGCATTAGCAGGAGCACCAGCGGCAGAAGTGACAGTATGTCGAAGCCCGGTAACTTGAGGAAAGGTCTAGAAAGCAGTGCTTCTTCTTCATCTCGTTCTCCTCCAGACATCGGAGCTCAAAACAATCACACGAGAAGCCTCTGTCCATGTGCATTGTCTTCTCCTCTGTGGTTGTTTCCGAGCGACGAGTCTCAATCGAGTGCTACCTTTTCTCCAGGCTGTCCATATAATAATCTTGCATATAGGGCTATTGAGCATGCAGGGGAAGATGTCATCATGACGTCTCTCCCTTGGCTCATGCAGCAGCACATTCGCTTTCTACTTGCAGCACAACAACCTCAGGAGGTATGGGGATGGGGAGTGGTTCTGAGTGTTCTCCCCATTCCGTCTCAAAAGGAGGACTATCACGTAAGTTTCATACAATAGCACACGAGAACATCTGTATACCCCTTCGCGTATCGTGGTGGCTATCACAATAATCAACGTGTTAACTTATAGCTTTATTTATGCAGAACGTACATATGCAATCAAGGAAGTGCGCGTGTACTCTATCATAAGAAAATCGAGAGGGAAGCGAAGGAATGAAGGCTCTCTTTCTCTCACCTCTCTCTCTCTTTCCCCTCTCTCTCTCTGTATATATAGATATATGTAAGACAAAAAAGGGCAGGGGACATCAAGTATTAATATAGATAAAGAGAAGAGAAAAGAGGGGATGTTCACTGCATAAATATATATATATTTAAGTGTGTCAATAATATATATATATTTATATCTATATATATATGGTTGTTTGGGGACAACTGGATACAAGTATATACTGGTATGCGTGTACGGACGTGCTTGCAACTTTTTCCAGTGTGTGCTGAAAAAGGTTGATGAGGAAGGTATGTGAGCCTACGTGTTATTGGGGCTGCTGCTGCTGCTTTAGCACATGTATGAGGCTGAGCAGCAGCAACAGCAGCAGCCGCAGACAGACAGGAAGAGCTTCTATACTCTCAGAGCTGGCAACAGCAGGTGAGATCCCACACTTATAAAGAAGACGCACGGAGGATACGTCGTTGGGTTTACTTTAGAGAAGCGGTACAGCACCCATATATATGTATATATGTATGTGTATATATATGTATATATATTTATATACATATACGTATATACATACACATATATACATATACATGTGCATACGCATATACATACGCATATACAGATACGTGTAAACACACGTATACATGCACACATACATACACATGTACACATACATGTACGTAAACATTAACATACACATATACATGTACATATACATAACATACATATGTACACAGACATATACACATACATACACATATACATAAACACGTACATGTACATATACAAATACATATACTTATACATATATATATATGTATATATATACATACGTACATATCCATACTCATAGACATATTCAATTACATACACATATATACAAAAAAATATAAGCATCAGAGCTGCAGCACCTTTTTTTGCTTGTACTGGGCACTACCACTGCGGCAACTACCTGCCAGTAATAGCAACAGTAGTTATCTGTCTCATATATACTGGACTCTCTCTCATTCGTATATATATCCAACCTCCTCTCATTCATATGTGTACAACTTTCTCTCAAGCAGATAACTCTAAGTCTCTCTTACACACATATATAATTACCTCTCTCTCATTCATATACTCATATATTTCATCAATACGTGCATGTGTCGTTACGCCGGTATGTATGCACATTTGTGTGCTGTGCAGGCTGAACGTAGATCATGTCTGCATGCACTGCTCTCCCCTCTACACACCTGCCCGCGCTTTCTTGCACATTGTCTTCTCAAGTGCATACTGCTTTCATATGTGTGTATATAAATACACTGGTATGCACCTGTACTATACCCGCTTGTTGCGTGCCCGTCCTCACACACACACACACACACACACATGCACGCTTCCCCATCCATATGTGTGAACATTCAAATGTATACGGAGAAGCATACATCCATAGACAACTGGTGTATATATATATATATATACATGTAAGGCAGCATGTGAAAGAAAGAAGGAAGAAAAAGAAGAAGAAGACGTTGTAAAGTGTGGGCTTCTGTCTCGCAGGCTCCTGCTGCTAGTACTACTATTACTAACTCAACTACAACCGCTACTAGTAGTTCTACTGCTCGCGACAGCAGCAGCAGGAACAGCCAAGAGGTTTGCGTAAACTGCCTAGTAGCCTGTACAAACCCATCAGCTGCTGCAACGGCTGCTGGTGCTCTCGTGTCGCCACTGCCAATGCTGTGTGGACCTCTCCCAACTCTCTCCGCCTGCAGAAGTCGCACCAGCAGGAACAAGCCACGAGCCAGACAGCGCAACCCGACCAGCAGCTACATCAGCAGAGACAAGCGACGAATGACTAGGAGGCGCAGCAACAGCCACAGCAGCAGGAGCAAGGAACGAGCCACCGCACACAACAACAGCTGCAACAACAGCAGCAGCCACAGCAAGAGACGAGCAACCCGTTCAAGAAGCAGCAGCACCCGAAACAGCAAGAGCGAGGAGCGAGCGACGAAACGCAGTGGCAGTAGTAGTAGTAGTAGAAGTAGCAACAGCAATTTAGTGACTGCCGTGACTCTCACAGTAGTGTCGAGAGTAGTAAGAGGGGGCACAGCAGCAATGCCAGCCACCATGTACGCGGGACGACCAGCAGCACGAGGGGCGCTGCCGCCAGCATTGATAGTGGAAACGATACAATACCGAGAAAGAAAAGAGGAAGAAGAGAAGGACGAGACACATACGAGAAAGTCCGAACAGTCGGAGAGACTCTTCTGCATGCGGGATGGGGTGGTGTTCTTGCAGAGGCGTCAACACGAACAGCAGCAATCGCAGCAGAAGCAGCGACAGCAACGCGTTGGCGGGGTATCACTCCAAGGCATCCCTCTCATTCGGCTGAACGCACAAGGCACAAAGGAGGGGAGAGTGTAGCGGCGTTTCAAACTCTAAAAAATGTTGATCATACAAGACTGCATGCGGAGCATAATGACAAGGAAAACTTTGTAAAATTTGCGGTGCTGCCGTTTTCTCTCTCGTGCATTGTGGCGGTCTCGCAGGTAAGAAATAACTGGCTTGCCTCTCTCTCACGAGTGACGCTACACACACACGTACCAACGGTTACATATGCACTCACACAAACGCAGATACACCCACACATACACACACACACACACACATACACACACAAGCACATGCACACACATACATATATACACACACACGCACAGGCATATGACAGCAGCACGAAGTCTCCAGGAGGGACACGGTGGCGGCCTTCTAAAAACTAGACGGTTATGTGCGTGTGCGTACATATGTGTGCGCAGTCATATGCCTGTTTGTGTACACGTGTACCTACTCGTGTAGTGCAGTGCTCATGTACACTAAGAATCCTGCTCCTTCATCATCCATGCTCCTTCGAATCCCACACATGTATCGATGAGTAGATATGTTTGCAAGACGGATGAAGATATGTAAACCTCCTTCCATGATATGCTGTGAATATCGGTACGAAGTATCTATGTTCACCTCCTTTCTACGCAAATCCGCATGTTATCTCCGCTATAAACACACACACAGACGCTCTCTCACTCTCTCTCCCTCTCAGTCCCTCTCTCTATATGCATACGCTCATACATATACGTGGAATTGCAAACTTACAACCGCCAGGGGGCGTGTAAGAACGCGAACACATAAACAGCATACATATCTCTATGGACTGCACGGGCGCCATACACTTGAATATATATATATGCATATTTTTATATATAAAATATATGTACGTATGTACATACACATACATACACATATATGTATATGTATATATGTGTGACAGAGGTAATGCTGTACTGCATGTGCATTGTTCAGGTTGTGTTAAATGTGGACGATATGAGACACTTGGACTTGGGGCGGGCGGAAGACCGGCTCGCGCTTTTCGTTTCCTTGTCGGAGGCTTTGCATGCCAGCAGCAGCAACCGCAGCAGCATCAGCAACCGCAGCAGCAGCAACAGCGACAGCAACAGCGACAACAGCAGCAACAGCGACAGCAACAGCGACAGCAACAGCGACAGCAACAGCGACAGCAACAGCGACAGCAACAGCGACAGCAACAGCAGCTGGAGGAGTAGTGGGAAAGAGAAATGGAGCAGAAGCAGGCAGAAGAAACATGTCCACACGGTGCGTAGCAGCAACAAGGGTAGCAGCAGTGATGCAAAAAGATGCATGTCTTCGAAGGAGAGCACGCAGGGGAAAAGAAGTATTAGCAGCGGATGCAATGAGAAGACCCGGAAGAGGAACGAAAGGAGTAGTCGCAACAAGAGAAGAAAATGCAGCATCACCAGCAGCAGTGAAAATGACAGCAACAGCAGCCGCAGCATTCACAGCAACGCCACCAGCGTTGAGCAGGACCACCAGAGTGACGCGAAGGAACAGAGTAAAAGAGGGAAGAAAGGAAAAAGAAGAAGGGAAGGAAGCAAAGACATATGTGGGACAGCACCTCCTTTGGTGGATATTTTCTCGACGATGCCGAATATCAACAGCACGATAATGCATATGCTGCTGCGACTCTACGGGTAAGAACCTCAATCAAGCGCAACAGCAGCAGCAGGTGCAGCAGAAACAGCAGCAACAGCAGCAATAGCAGCACCAGCAGCAACACCGGCACAACAGACACATGGGTGACAAACAAGTATATCAATACATTGAAGTGTGGTGTATACTACATATCATTACTTAGATGTACATGTATTACTTAGACGTCCCTTCCTTGTGGGAGCGAAGTACGCAACGTACCTGCGTAGCAATTGGATGTGTTAGCATCAGCCACTGCTACCTACACAGAGGGAATAGAAAAATTCAAACCAGCTAATGCTTTGGCCAGTGCTCACACTCGTAAGCGATTGCTACCGTGTACATGGTAGTAGTACTGGTGATTATATTAGTCGTAGTAGTAGTGGTAGTAATGAAATTTCCATTATGAGTAGTAGTAGTAGCAGAAGGTAGACTTGTCATGGTAGTACTCATCGTAGTGATAGCTGTAGTAGTAGTGGTAGTAGTAGTAGTCACAGTGATAGTAATTTCAGTATTAGTATTACTAATGATAGTAGTGACACTAATGAAAGAGACCTTCAGATCAGAAGTAGTAGCTGTAATACTCCTAATAATACTAGTGGTAATAGTAGTAGTAGTAGCACAGGTAGTCATTTACTACAGTAGTAGAGTAGTGGATGTAAGGCAAGCTTCTACCGTGAGAGTCATCTCAGTAGTAGTAGTAGTAGTATTAGTAGGAGAATTCATAGTACTAGCAGTAATAGTAGTAATAGTGGTGGTGGTGGTGATAGTGATAGTGATAGTTGCATTGATAGTAGTTGCACAAATGTCGTAAATGGAGATTGGTATTAATTATCACAGGTACAACCAACAAGTGCGTGAGAGTAAACAGAAGGAGCGACGTGAAGCCTAAGAACAATAAGGAGAAGAACAAAAAGGACAGATCGAATAACGAATTTTTTTGTGTTGGGGGGGAGAACGAAAAAACGAGATGCAGCAGGAAGTGTCATAATGATATGCACAGTCGCAAGAAAACATGCAGCACCTTCCAGCGACGGTTGTATGTTTGCAGAGGTGACTGTAAATGGAGAAACTATGCGAGCGGTGGGTCTGCGAATCGCTGTAGCTTCTTCTGCGATTCGCCTAAGTGTGCCTGCTGCTGCGACGGCAGCCTCATGCGATCGTAACTCAGCTACTATTATTACTACTACTACTACGACTTCTGTACACCGCGTTGCACTGGCGCGCCACCGCAGTGCTACTGCTGCTCCTGCTGCTGCTGCAGAATAAGGAGATGGAGAAGGGAGAGGATTGTCTTTCCTCTATTATGACAACAACGACTACTAGTACTAGTACTATTATTATTACTGCATATCTCTCTTTGGCTTCTACGTCCGTCTTTTCTAATAACCCGTGTGCTCTCTATTGTCTCTGAAAACAAGAAGTATATCTACAGCGATTCGCAGACACACCGCTCGCAGACGTTTATAGCAGTGAGTTCATGCAATTCTTCCCTATGTGTGTATGTTTCTAAGTGTGTATATAATGTATGTATGTATATATGTATGTATGTATGCGTGCCTAAATATGCATTAAATACATGTGTGTATGTATATATGTGTGTATGTATGGTATGTATGGTATGCATGCTATGGATTTAATGGTTGATATATATGTTCTGTTTGTTATGTATGCTACGTATGTTATGTATGTTATGTTTGTAATGTGCGTCTCGTATATTACGTATGTTGTGTATCTTATGTATGTATATGTACTCATGTAAGCAACGCACGTGCGTGATGTATGTATATATCTGCATGCATACGTATACGCTCGTTGGCTTGCACGTGCAGGAAGCTGCGACGTACACAGGTTCGCATGGAGAAAATGCAGACAGCGCTTGGAGTCCGAGATATTGAAAGCCAAGTATTTAAGTACGTCCTCTCCCTCTTTCAGAATGGCCTATGCTGGGTTATTCGCATACATAGAACCTCCCATCCTATTGCATATATATGCTTCACCATGCAATGCAATACATAGGTTGATGCATACATGCACTACAAGCAATCTCTGTACATCTCTCTCTCTCATTCACTATAGATATCTCTCTCTCTCTATATATATATATACATATTTATATGTTATATATTCGGGTGATTGTGTTATCAGAGACTAATGTATAGAAGTTCAGCGCAGAAATAATAGTCGACACGCTTGCGTGCATGAATTTTCTCCGTCTGAGAGCTATATCTGCTCATAACGACTGAGTGCTTCTATGTACTACTACTACTAGTACCACTACTCTTACTATTACTACTATCTCTATTACTACAGCTACTGCTGCTGCACATGCACGATGTTTATCGGAAAAGGAAGTTACACACACACACACACAAGGACGTGCAGAGAGTGCTCGTAGTAGCTGGATAATGAAACGCAAACCTTTTTCAAAAGAGAATATGACTGCTAGTCGTCTTTGTTTACATTGATTGTGTGACTGCTAGTCTTCTTGGTTTACGTGATTGTGTGTATATTGCAAGGACGAAGTCAGTTGTTATATGCACGAAAGATACGCAGGCAGTCACTGTGAGACGAACGCATATAAATAGTACGCTGGAAAAACATACCAAGATTAATTAAAGGTGGAAAAGAAGAAACAGAGAGAGAGAAAGAAGAAAGTAGAGTGGGGCAGAGAAAGAAGAAAAGAAGGTAAAGATGATCGTTTGCCGGCTGCATTTTAATATGCATTCTTCTATTAGTTGCTGCACTGCCCTTTCTCGTGCACACATCTCGCACACATGCTTACATTCGCATACACACCCACCCACATATACACACCCCTCAGCACACAGAGACACACACCTTGTTATATACACATTCATATTGGTTAGTATTGGCTCTCTCTACGCAACGCCTCTCAGGCTGCTGCTGACGCAGCATCTAGTACGACATGAACTGCCCGCTATCCAGCGGCTGCTCGCCAGTGTCAGTCACCTGAGAGATACTTCTGTTCTCTTCTCCGGGAACCGCAGATTATTGTATGACAGCGCTTTCACGAAATGCAGCCAGAGCAGCAGTCCTCCTTGTGAAATTGTTGACTTTTCTAAAAGAGCCGGCAGCTATGGCATTGCTTCATCTACAAAGAGTACTAGTAGCAGCAGCAGCAGCCGCAGCAGCAGTAGCAGAGCGTTAGTATTAGCACAGCAACTACTTCCGAAAGAATTTACGCAACTTCGCCAGCTCTCTCTTGCGCTTCTTGAGCTCCGTATTCTCCGGTACACCGCGTCATCGAAGGCATCACGCTCTACTACTTTTTCTTCCAGAAGAAAAAGAATGACTAGGAGGTCCTCTTCTTACAGAAAAAACAACCTAGCACCGGCTACAGCAGCAGTGCACGCCCCAGCAGCAGTCGCATCTGCTAAAGAATATGATCAAAGCACGAAGCAGCTACTTGAAAGGAAGCTAAGAGGAATATCGTGTGAACGTACATCACGAGTAACAGCAACAAAGATTATTGCTCTGGACGAAAAAGTAGAGAGAGCAGCAGATAGCGACCACATGCATTTCGTGATGACTGATTCGAATGACGACGGTAGAGAGAAATGTACAAAGGGGAGAGAACCAGAGAGAAGAGGAAGAAAAATGACTGCATTGAACAGATGCCGCGAGAGAGCTACTCATACATGTTCTTGGTGGAGGAATCAAGAAGCAGAAGGAGCAGCTAGTTCCTGTTTTTGTCCTTGTGTGCTGCGAAAACTGTCTGATGAATCTCGCAACAGTATGCAATTAACAAGAAAGGGAATTATGGCAGCACGCCTGTTTGGTTTTGGGGAAGCAGCTCTTCTTTTTGCTGAGCTGTTGGAGTGTATATACACTCGGTGGGAGATGTACACAGCAGCTTCTTCCTTGCAGACGTCATCACCAACAACAGGAGGAGGTAAAGGAACGACCTCGGCGCAGTTGAATTTGAAAAAGAGAAGTCAACGCGTGCGAGAGGGTCTTCGCAATCCTTCGCCCTCTCCAGTATTTTTCACATCAGTTTATGTAAAGACAAGCAGTCAGCATACTCCCTCTGCATGTCATAGTTCGCAGAAAAACGTGAACTATTGGACAGTCCCATCTCCAATCCAACACACAACAAAAAAAGAAGCAGCAGCAAGAGCAGCCTGATGCGAATGCATCAGATACTGAAGGACGTAGAGTGCAGCACACGACAAGCGACCAGCGACAACAACGGGAGCAGCACCAGCAGCAACACCAACGGGAGCAGCAGCGGCAGCAACACCAACCGGAGCAGCAGCAGCACCGGCAAGAGCACCAGCAGCAGCGGAAAGAGCACCAGCAGCCGCAGCAGGACTGGTCAGACAGAAGCGAGGAATATGCGTCCCATCAGCAAGAGCAACTACAGTATAGTGGAGGGCGGAAGCATGGTGGAGAGACGTATTTTACAGCTAACAATAGCATTGAGAAGAACAAAGGGTTGCAGTCTGATGCAACGCATGAAGAAGTAGATGCTAGCTTAGTGAGTTATGATGAAGAAGACCGGGGACCTGCTCAAATTGGAGAAGCGGAAGTAGAAACAGCATTTGAAGGAGAGAAGAAAACGCTGAAGAAGCCTGCGGTGATGAGAGACGGGGAGCCAATGGACAACACATCTCTCTGTATTACATCTAGTGAAGAAGACAACGCACAAGCTGAAGGAGAAGGAACAGACACCGGCAAAGAAGAAGAAGAAGAAGAAAAAATGCAAGAACTTTCTTCCGAGAGACGAAGGAAGCAAGACGAAGCTTTCTGTGGAATAGGTAGAGATACTGAAAAATATGGGAGAGACGAGCTGCAATGCGGTGCTGCTGGTGCTGCAAGGAGAACAGGAAACGAAGTAAGACACAAGATATATGCAGAAGGAAAAGAAAGGAAGGAGGGCGGCCATAGGCTGAATGGGGAGGTACGAAATTTTAGACTACTCGAAAGAAAAACAGAGGTACAGAAGGACGCAAATACGATAGAACAGCAAATAGAGGACGGCCATCGATTGACTGTTCACATTTGGAGTTCTAGAAACAATAAGGAAGCCTGTGGGGAAAGAAATCATATACCGGCCGCTGTGAATCGAGCCACGGCAAAGGAACACAACCAACACTCTATCATCAAAGAAGTGGGTGTATATCGAGAAAAAATGCAAGACGCTGGAAACTCAATTTGCTCTGTGGAGGAGATGTGTGAAGAGAAAGAGAATGTGGGAGGTATTCAAGACAGGCAAAACCCCACATTGTATGACAGAAACACACAACATGCACATCGAAGTAACGAAGACGAAGGAGGACAAGAAAAAGAAGAAGAGGAAGAAGAAGAAGAAGAACAAGACAGAGAAGAAGAGAAAGCATTTAGAGCAATGTTGCAGGTTTTACCCGATGGTTTAGACCAGACGGTGTTCGCGGCCATCGCGGGAAGTCTATGCAGCAGTGACCCAAACGCAGAGCACACACAGACAGAAGCTGCGGAGGCACTGGGGGTCGCTGATAGTATATATCAAGTCATACATGCAAACAACAGCAGCAGCAACACCAGCAGCAGCAACACCAGCAGCAGCAGCAGCAACAGCATCAACAGCAACAGTAACAGCAGCAACACGAGAAGTGATGCGCGTGATACGAACGTTCTGTCACAGCAACAGAAGGGAACGGGGGAGAACTACCAAAATGAGGAAGAGCGCGCTATTCAAGTCGCTTACAAAATACTCCATGTAAGTAGCTAGAGTAATAGTAGTAGTAGTAATGGTAGTAGTAGTAGTAGTGTCATAGCAGCAGACACAAAGGAGGGATGAAGAAGACAAATTGAAAAAGAGTATATCATGCAACTTGCAAAATACTACTCTGTGTATGGCGTTAGAGTAGTACCAGTACCAGTAATAGTAGTAGTACTAGAGGAAGTACTGACAGTATAGTACGGCGAGCGTCAGCGCAGCCCCCACCCACTTGAAAGACAACCAACATACTGAATTGCAACACGTCAGGCAACTCCTTCACAAAATACTCTTTACACCTAGATACAGTAGCAGTAGCGTAGTATTAGTATTAGTAGCACTAGTAGTAGTAGTAGGAGTATTTGTAATAATAGTAGTGGTAGGAGAAATAATAGTAGTAGTAATAGTATCAGTGATAGTAGTAGTAGTAGTAGTATTAGTACTACTACTACTACAAGTAGTAGTAGTAGTATTAGTAGTACTGGTAGTAGTAGTAGTAGTACTTAATATTTGTAGCAGTACTACTACTACTGTACGTACCACTGCTACTAGTAGAAGGAGGAGGAGGAGCGCCAAGGGAACTCTCTTTGGCTGTGCGCTGCACTGCATTGTCCACTGGCATATATTCACGTTGCTGAGGCACATCTCATATATTGCTACGTGCATACCTTCACGTTTTCTACGGGTTGGTTGCTTTGCACATCTGGTCACTACCTCAAGTAGTTTAAGTATCACTATTAGTTGTATAGGTGTGCAGGCATAGCAGTAGTAGTAGCAGTTGTAGTGATATAGGAGTAGTCTTACTAGTATGCGTTGGTCAAGCAGTATTAGTAGTGGTGATATAGTAGTAGTCTTATACTAGTAAGACTACTATGTACATACATATACTCATATATATATAATATACATACATACATACATATTTACATATGTATATATCCAACTTTGAGACATCAGTATAAGTAGGTCATGCAGTAGTAGTAGTAGTAGTGATATAGTAGTAGTCTTACTAGTATTAAGTAGGTCACGCAGTAGTAATAGTAGTCGTTGTGGTATCAGTATACTATTGATAATAGTTCTAGTAGTAGTAGTAGAACTACAACTGTCAATCGTAGTAGTGCTACTACTACTATTATAAATATGTATACATGTTGGACCACCAGTTACGTGTTCCTCGTGAAAACAGGGGAGGCTTGCTGCCTTCATCATCTTTCTTCTTCTTCCTTTGCCTCCCTCCACCCCTACATATATATATATATACATATATATATATATATATAAATACATGTGGAGGGTTTTTATATTGACGTACTAAGACTAGATATGACTCAAACATATATTAACGTATGCACGTCCTAAGGCTGCTCGGGGTGGAAGCGCGAGTATTGACAGCATACCACTCCCCCAAATACGTACAAATGCCCTGAAAAAGTCAGTTCATAATCACTACATGTGTAGTCGTGATATGGCGATGCCGTTCACGTGTGACAGTCAAATATCTCACACTATAAAATATATATATATCATATATATATACGTATCATATATATGAGAACTCATAACACAGAGAGACGCTATCCTATGTTATGTTTCCCAGTAGCTAGTGACGACACGACTACGGACTACCGCCCTAATGTAGGCAGCGATTAGGAGCGCTACCTGTCGCGTCACTCTGTTCAGGTGCCAAACTCAAATATATACATATATGTATGTATATCTATATATATAGAGAGAGAGAGAGAGAGAAACAGACAGAGGAGAGAGGTATAAAGAATGAGAAAGAGAGAAAGAAGTTCATCAACGCATGTATTCCTGCGGTGGTTCTGCAGTCATCACAGAGACAACGCGTAGACACTCTACTACGCTGATGAACTCATACGACGTAGACCATATATACAGACAGTATCCGATATGACTTACTGAACAGTAGATGAGTGGGTAAGTAGTGGCGAACCAATTCGGCGGATGCCTATGGGCTACATGAGCGGCAATAGGCAATGCTTTTCATGTGTTATTCACTCGTCTGAAAGCGTCTCAAAGGAGTTATAAGTGGAGGTCTACATAAGAGAAGTTGAGGGAATGTCAACGTTCGTAAATGACGTCTTAAATTTGCTTCCTTATTGTCAATTTGTCATAATGCTCTCACAACGTACCGAGCACTATAAAGTATGTAGTAGATCATAAAGACATATTTGACAGATCTACATATATATATATATATATACGTACACTACATACTACTAATCTGTCAAAGCACCAGTGGGGCTCTCTTCTTTTTCTGTTTCTTTTTCAGGAAGTTATCCTTAAATATTTGTTAGTATATATAAATATACATATACACATATATATATATATATTAATCACATATACTAGGCTAGCGTCAGACATATCAAGATACGCAAGTTTGTATGTATGAATGTATGTATGTATGTGTGAATGTATGTATATATGTACACATCCTTGTATAAATATATCAATGACGTGTACTAGTATAACCTCAGGAATTGATCGGAATATGTATATATGTATGTATATATATATATATCAATCACATATACTAGTCTAGTCTCAGACAGCGATCAATGTGTGTATTTGTATATATGCATATACATATATATATATATATATATATTCTGTGACATGATCTGACGATACACATGTGGATACAGCTTTCTATGAAAGGGCATCAGTAAGTCTGTTTCGTTGCTGTAAGCTAAAGACCCTCAAGCATTTTTTTATGTTTTTCTGCAGAATATTGCCACTCCCGTCGCTCAGACGCTTCGGAAGCACGGAGTAGACGAGGCCTTCATCCAGCGCATGCTTGTCATCAATGTACAGGTAGCCCCTAACTCTATCTTACAACACTGGGCATTACACCTGTGTACATATATGTATATATGTACGTATGTATGCAGGTGTATATGCATATACATATAAATATATATATATATATGAAAGAGCCACCTGTTATGCATATGGGAGCCTGCATAGATGCCACCAATGATTGCTAATGTGTATGGAACTACCGAGGCGAGCGTACACAGAGGACTAGATAGCCAGCCACCTATATATGGGAAGATTACCCAGCTATATATATATATATATATATACGAAAACATAACCCAGATATATATATATATATATATATATAAATACATATAAGGATTACCCAGATATATATATATATATATATGTATATGCGAAAAGGTAATCGAATTATATATATATATATAGTTACATTGATAAACACGCATAGAACTCTACATATTTTACACATGTAATGAGACGGCCAACGTGCCTGTGCGTGTCAGTGCCCCCTCACGTTGTAGTGCGTGCAACCGTATTTCTCTTTATACCCGTCTATCATTAAGTGCAGTGCTCCAACTACAGAAATAATACTGAACGAGTGCTCTATCATACACATATAATTATACAAAATATATGTATATCATATGTATATATATATATATTTTTATATATTTTATAAACATATATTATATATATATGATACAGTAAGAGAGAGAGAGAGAGGGATGTCGTCCCCCACTCACAAGTCAGAGAGTACATTCAAATCTGTCTCTTTCTCTTTCTTCTTTCCCCCTCTCTCTTTTTCCACATATATATATATATATATGTTTGCATCTCCGAACACGACATCGTCATACGGTATACTATGTATGTATGGATACCCACCTATTTGCACATGTATTGTCTTACTGGATTTACCCGTGTGCATTCGGTGATACATGTGCTCGCTAGCTTTTCTTCGTTGTTATGTATTCAGGAGCTGGGCTGCTCCCTCCTTGTATGCCTCGACCTAAGACACGCTATGACTGCCTGTGTATATATAAATATACATATATATTTATATATGTATATATATATATACTTACATGCATACATATATATTAATTGACAGCATACGTGGTGTCAATTGATGAGCGTGTCACCTGCTGTGCATGTCAATTGCCATGCATATATATATATATATATGTATGATTGCGCGCACACCTACGTTGGTAGTGAAGGAAGCGCATTCGCGCGGCTGTCGTCGACGCGCATGTGTGCAGCCTCTGAAGAAGAAAAACACTACGCTCTCGGCTGCCCTTCACAAATAAGCCGCGTTTGCCATATATAGGTATGAAGTGTGAAGAACACACCTCATTTGACAGACGTGCTTCACTGCGTGTATGTATGTCAGATATGTTGTGCATCCGTGTGGTGTTCGTCTACATGTACACTCCCACCGGGAGCGGAAAAGAAACACAACCACATTAACTTTGATCCGTGTGCATGCGTGCATGTGAAAGGGTGTTGTACTCCGTTTAACCCGTATGCCTTTCTGTTGAAGAGTATTGGCACAACTACGCATATGCGTCTATCAACTTATCTTTTCGTAGCCTCGGCAGACACACAGGGCAGGTCGTGTGGCATACGAGAGTAAACCTAGACAGATCTCAGAAACGTTGGCACCTGCCACAGCTGCTCCTCCTCCTCCTCTTTCTCCTGCTCTTAATACTGCTGCCCTTATTGGTCCTGCTGCTCTTGCTGCTGCGCGTTTCCTGCTCGTACTGCTCCTCTTCCTGCTGCTACTGCTGCTGCTCCTCCTCGTCCTGCTTGCTGCTCCTACTCTCACTGCTCTTGTTGCTGCTGTGGCTGCTGTTTTTGCTGCTCCTGCTGGTGCTGGTATTGTTGGTGCTCATGCTCTTGCTATTGCCAGTGCTTCTGCTGCTGCTCTTGTTGCTAATGCTACTTCCCTTGCCGTTACTGGTACTCGTTGACCGCTGTTGCAGCTGCTGTGTTGTGCTGTTGCCGGTCTGGCGAATGTGCACGCATTTTTTTAGGGCATGCTTGCTATGTATCGATGGGCGAGCTGTCGGCCGCTGAATGGAAATACCGTGAGCAGCGGCAGCAGCAGCCTGTGTGCCATAGAAAAGCTCAAAGCAGTTCGGTACGTCCACATGAACCACAATACATGTTTCCCGCACTCATGAGATATATTGTGAGATCCAGATGTAATGCGAGAATGCATGCAACAATCGAAGAAGAAAAAAGCAATATATATATATATATATACAACTATATGTACATATATAAATATACGAGTTTTGGTTGGGAGATGTGGACACGACTAATACGCTTCATGTGGACAGATATGCCTAGCTAGCTATCTCGCTTTCAGTAGTAGTATATTTCGCTACTCACCCAGTTGCATGTGCGTTCGTATGCCTGAAGGGGATCGCTTGTTTCAGAAGCTGCGTGTTTGTACGTTCAGTAGCTACATACGTGTGTACGCGTGTAAACGTACATACAATATACTCTCTGTATATATACGTGTCCGAAGAAGGGCGGTGGCTATTTGTACACGTCAATGAATGTTAATAGTGATGAACAACCCCTTACGCAAACGGGCAGGTGGTGTGCATGGAGTGCATGCAGCTCGTGTCGTAACCATTAGAAAAGGTATCTGGTCTCTGTACAACAACATATATACATATATATATATATATATGTATATACATATATATTGATATAGATATAAAAATATGAATATATGTAGACGCGTGTAAGCGCGGAACGCCCCGTGTTTTGGGGGCAGGTGAGTGACGCAGTACGACGGGGGGCCTAGAAACGACAAGAGAAGAGAAAAAAAAAGAAGAGGAAGTGTTCTTTACTCACCTCCTTCACACACATAGGCGTCGCCCTCGGTACACATATATACATGCTTCGTGTGTGTGTGTGTGTGTATGACTCCTCTCGGGGGTTAGACCGGGCTATAACTGCATGTATATGCACAGCTAGACAAGGACCCTCGTAAGTGAAGAAGAGTACGTTTAGATATATGTATACTAAAGATACATATATACTACATATATATATATATATATATTTGCATAGATATATACATATGACTATCTATTTGTACATAACTATATATGTGTATCATGGTGCTTCTACTCACTACACATTTGAAAGGGCTGCTACTTGGCATGCGAAACCATCAGTTCTGCTTCGCACAGACTCGTGGTTCCACAGCGACTTCGGGTAGACAAGTGCAGCCACTGCAGGAGGTTCTAACATTCACGACCTCTCGAGGAAATTTCTCGAGGTTGTCGTTTAAGCTTCTTATATATCGCTCTGTGTATGGCTGCACGTGAAGTGTGTTCGTAAGAACGTATATGCATATAAATATATATATAGATATACATTTATTTGATACGCAGTCATATATTGTGCCTGTGGGAGTCACTATGTATGTATGTATGTCTGTATGAATATGTCTGTCTGTATATACGTATGTACGTATTTAAGTATGCACTCATGTGCGTATGTATGTATGTATGTCTATGTGTATGTGCAACTCAACTGGTAGGATGTTTACGGTTGTGTGGATGAAAGTACGTACCTACGTATATACGCCTGCACGCTAAGGGGATATATATATATATTGTACACACTTATATACGTGTCCGTGGGAGTAGGTATCTACGTGTATGTGTGTATGTGTACGACCGTATATAGCGGCAGATTGACTGTCATATAAATAATGTGTATGAACAGATATATCCATATTATACATATATATACATACATAAATGTATATATGTGTATATAGACATATATACATATATATGGATACATATGTGGGTATATATATATATAGAACTGTGCGTGTATGTACGCAAATAGTTCTGAGTTGTTGTTGCCTTCTTTCCTCCCTCACGGGCAACCCCTGCTGTCTTGCTGGTGGCTAGTGATGTGTCCAGCACTGGAATACTATGGCTATTGAGTTAGCAATGCCCAGCAATATTCAAGCAGACACTCCTGTCTCAGTAGACTTGTTTTGTGTGCAGTGTATACATGGTTCACATTATGAGTCGAGGTGTGGTAATATACACGCAGGTACTCCTATAATACTATTCGTGGTGCGTCGCATGCAGTGCATTCATATTTCCTTCTCTCCTTCCTTATTGCTTTTGTTTCGCTCTGCTGTGACATTCTCGCACAGACTGTTGTCTTGTAGGTTATGTGGCTTTGTGTGAATATATACTTAATAGGTTGCACACTACTTGAGTTGAGCTGTTATGATATATTTACGCAACTACCCCTATCTTACATTACTGAGGGTGCCTTGTATGCAGCAACCCATTTACATTCGCTCCTGCTGTATGTCCTTACTGTCGTTGTCTCGCTCTACTGTAGTCAAATATTCACGTATACACCCCTGTCTTATATTAGTACTGTCTTTGTGTGCAGTCTATTCATAATGCACATAGCTGAGCTGCAGTATGCTTGCACGTAGGATGCGAATAGGCGGTTTAGAAAGGAGAGCACGGGCAAGTGGTGTGTGTGTGTGTTTATGTATGTATGTGTGTATGTATGTAGGTGTGTGTATGTGTGTGTGGTGAGGCCGTCTTCATTCTCACCCACATGCCCTCACATAGGCATAAGCTTCTGGCCTCTGAACCACGAAGAAACGTGAATATATAATATATATACGTGCTCCATTCTAAGTGCATAATATAATACATACGCATATGTAAAAGTGTATGTTCTTACCTTGTTTCCTTCATGTATGTACGCACATCGCTGTCTCAATGGCTTTGCACAATCGTTCTAGTCTCAGTGGCTTTGCACAGTCGTTCTACTAGTTAAGCTGCTCTCCACCGCCCTCTTTGACTAACGTGCACTATGCACTACTTCTTCTAATGCCGAAGCATAACTAGCAATCACTATAAAGTTTCTGTTATAAACCACGAGTACTACTACTGCTACTACTACGAGTAGTAGCAGTTACATAAACCACAAATACTCCTACCAACAGTAATAGTACTAGTACTATTACTACTATTCATGCTACTACTACTAATACCACTACTACCGCTACCCTACCATTACTACTACTACTATGACTCTACCGATAGTATTAGGACTACTACTGCTACTACTACTAATTTCATCTGCTACTGACCTCAACAGCTTGTACTCGTATCATACGAAAACTACTACAATGACTACGCCACTGCAATTATTATCAGTACCGTTTCTAGTGCTATAACTACTACTTTTTTCAACAGCAGTGCTACGCGCACTCTCATCACGCACTACCGTCATAAGGCGCACAAGTGCAACAGCTGCAAATGTTAAGAGATACGTATTATTCTCTCCTTTGAACAACACACTTAGAGTACAGAGAGGATCTTCAGCCTTAGCTCTCGTTCCTTCCGCAGCCCCCGTCTTTTCGTCGGGGACGAAGGCGTCTTCATACAGACAGATATATTGTAGCGGCCTATACATATTGGAGAACGAGTGCCGAGACGAAAAAAATGCAGCGTGAGCTCGGTTTCAACACTAAACAAAATGTATACGCAACGCGCCCACTCCTTCGTGGGCGATGATTGTCTCTCCCGCCGCTGCTACTGCGTATTGTTGCAGACGAGCTACCGCAGCGATTCGAGAAGCCGCCACTTGCGTTGAGGACGCTTACGGAAAGGGAAAGGGAGCGAGGGCTCTGAGACAACTGCTACTGCAGTTGCTATGCTGCTGTGCCCCTCAGCAACACCAGCGCACATGATGTAGCTGCGTTATACAGCCTTCGTTTCACTGCACTCTTGTACATGTGCGGATATATATATATATATGTATATGTCTGGAAGTCTCGTAGGACCACGCTTTTGCAAAGCATCAAGGAGTCAGATATATTCGCTGACGCTAAGGCATAGTCTTGTAATGATTCATCAAGAGATTGAGCGTACATATATATGTGTATATTATATATACTGTATCATATACAGGTAAACTTTCACATCCCGACGGGTAGCTTCGATCAGCTACGAGGAGAGAATCACTCTTGCGTCGGCACGGCCAGTCATACTACACTGTGAAGTTGCCGTTGCGCTACCACTTTCACACACGGGCATAGTACGCAACAACAGACCAGCGCTACTACGTATATTTGATCGAGATCTTCAGGCCCCTTCCTCCGGCTTTGCAGCTGCTGGCTTGGGAGTCTCCGGAGCTTTCACATGTCTACGTCTCCGTCGGCGCTGCATGCGCGTCTCCCGTTCTCGCCGAGACTACAGAAACGACAGCAGTACAGCAAAAAGGGCAAAGAATAGGCGGTCACGACGTGCCTGCAGCACGAAACTCTCAGCAATCACCAGCTTGCAAGCCTGAGCGCGCTGTGAAGACTGCACTGCAGCGGCAGCAGCTCCCGCGTCAAACATCACACAACAATAGATTCAGTTCAAGCACAGTAGCGGCAGGCACAAGAAAACACTATCACAGCAGCAGCCGCGATGGAAGCACAACAGCTGCGCCAGCACAGCAGCAGCCAGAGCACCATACCGTCTCAAAAGTGTAGTCAGTCCCTGCTGGTCACTGCCTCGAAAAAGCTACAAGAGGCAATAAGACAGCGCTCCGCTCGGCAAAACACCATACACATTCGCTGCGCAACCCCCACCATGACCTGCGTCTTCTGCCAAGTCAATATGTAAACGTGTACACACCCTTACATCCACGGTATACCGGAGTGTTAGCACTGAGTTGATGGCCGCCCTCAGGGCCGCGTGCACCCCCGCGGAGTCGCGCATAGGAGCAGTTGCTCCCTCTTCCCCCCTCTCTGCGCAGACATATGTCTACAGAAAAGGCTACGACTTTCGTGGAACAGTAGAGATGCTTAAACAACTGTCTAGCTCACGCACAACTGTCTCAATGATCCTCGCGCTAATGGGCTTCTTAGCGATCGACAACCTGTTCTGGAGAACTCTCTAACACCCCCTTTCTTCCACATCATGTGCTGCCCATGGGTAAACGCGTTGACGGCATCTCCTCCAGATAAAGTGGAACACAAACACACGCATATCTACGAAGAGACCTACAACGTAGAGAGCTCAAGCGAACATATGGGTATACATATATATAATATATATGCTTGTCTACCTACAGCAGTACACGTAGGGGTGAGCAGAAGATTCATTTACACACGTGTCCATATGTGTCAGTTACCTTTACAAGCCTAAGGACCTGTGAGCATTTGACTGTGCAGTAGGGTGTGAGGCTCACATGTGTTGACCCGACGGTCAATCACAGTGCAACAGGTGTCATGCGTGTACATACGTGTCTACCCTATTTTAACGAGCGTGATATCCTTAATCTTACAGGAAGCTGCCCATAGGCCCCCCGGAAAACGCTGCTCAGCATCCATACCCTGCAGTAGCTTAGAATGAAAATTTTAGCGGCTAAACAAACATGTGATCGATTCCTCATGTAACAATAGATACACCGATACGTACTCGCATGCGAATATTTCTTAATACTACTTCCCTAAAAATTGGGCAAATGACTCGCCTTCTAGCATACACAGAGGTTTGCACTTCGGTCTCCCGCGTATAAACGCACACGGACACAGACGCAAATACTTGAAAAGCCTGCACTTCAGCCATTCATACAGCTGAGTAAAACTTACCACAAGAGGAACCTCTGCTCCGAAGAAGAGCCACGTGCTGACGACTCCACCCATAAGAGGAAAGCACTTGGCAACCACGACATACACTATGTTATCCACAGGTATATCTAGCAGCTTTTGAAACGGCGGGCCCCTCCAAGGTAACTTCGCACATCGGTCGAGTCTGCGGAGTGAGTGCACAACAGACATCACAAACGTAAACGCCTTGTAAGGCGCCGCACGTTATGTTTGAAAGGTGGGAGACGCTCACTGTGTTGTCTACTTCTGCGGCTGCCCCGCTGGAACTGCGCACACACTTGAGTGGGCCGTGTCGCTGCTGCTGCTCTCGTTGTGAACGCTGAACTGCCGACATGGCAAAAGTGCCGGATCCTATGACTGCTGGTGGCGCGCGCTCTTTCGTGTGATGACGACCCCCTTGATTACCTGCGTCTGCTGCTGCTGTGATTGTTATCGCTGCATTGCAACTGTTGGTTCGACTGGTACGCTGAAGTGTCCAACCTGCTTCGCATGTGGTCTGTACTCGTCAACGGTGCTCCTGCCGCCGTTCCTTCTACTACCACGGCCGGTGGTAGAGCTATTGACAAGCTGCCCCAGCAGCAACTCTGCTGTTGTGTACAGCATGCGACTGACTGTCCTGTACAAGACTTGTGTAAGCAGAGGGTCTCAGAGGTGTTCACCTAAATTTGAACTCTTACACTTTCTTATGCATACATGATTTTAAGTTGGTTTGAAGATAGGGGTTCAGTAGTCCACAGAAGGAAGATAGTCTGAGTAGATGAGAGAGCTATCGTCGACTGAAGTCGTGTACATCGTCTGATATTTAGGCCGCGTGAAACACACGTTGAAGCTGGCGAGAGAGGATTTGAAGTGGGAATTTTCTGCACACTGTCCAGAATAGACAAGTTGAGTCAGGTTATCGATAAGAAGACGCAAAGACGCAGAAGAGGAATAATTCTGCAGCAGATATTCTGCAGAGCTGCTAGCGTGTGCAACCGTTTACCTGAAGAAGCAAAATGTATTGGGAAGCCGCAGAATACGTGATTGGGTCTGACAGGAAAGTCGATGTTTTGCCAAATGTAATACGTTTCTTCCTGAATTCAAAAACAGTTTTATAGCGAGTTACTCAGAGGAACTCATATACAAGCGTACCTACTCAGTAAAATCCTCGGAAACTGTCTGCTGTCTATGAACGACATACTGTCTTAGATGCGTACGTGTACCTACGTACGCCAGGCGGTGAAATAGGAACAGACTTCACGGAAACAATATCCGTCTAGTAGCTCGTTGCCCCTGCCCTTCCATTACTCGTCTCCTTTAGAAAGTATCACGCACACTCAACCTTTTTTGCAGGAACAACTACTACCAGTAGAGGCAGTACGTACTACCACCATATTTGCAGTTGTTGTTGTGCAGGTGCTAGTAGTATTACTTGTAGTAGTAGTAGTAGTGGTAATGTAATAGTAGTAGTATTGTAGTAGTGATAATTGCAGTAGTAGTAGTAGTATCGTCATGGGCGGCATCAATATCAATTTCACTGCTATACGACCACAACTACTATAATTACCAGGAGCAGGATTGCCGGTGTAGTTGATATATAAACGAGACAACACCGGGTAGAGACTCGGTACCCCCTTGACAACTGACGATAGTGAGGCTTTTGTTTTGCGTCTACGTGGAGATACAGTACAACACCTGATGTGGGCCGTGCCTCTGCCACAGCTTCATCAGAACTCGTGCTCCTGTGCATATATCGAGTGAGTCTAGCGGGCGCATGCTGTCGTAATCATTTCTTTACAGATGCTTATGCTCGCCAGAAATTTCCGTTTAAACGGTCTCTTCGTGACCTGTCATCCTATGGGTGCACGAAGGCGGCTTGTTTCCCTGGTGCGCCAATGCGCACAGAGTGTAACTCTACCAGAACCGCGGCCGCATGTGCCGGCGCCCACACTGTGAGTCTGCGCCCCTGCCTATCCTTTCCAACGTGCACACTGCACCACGGGAGACGGAAGCGTTTCCATGTTCTATAGAGAAATATATATATATATATGCATATATTTGATGGAACTCCAGAAATCTGTCCTATACACGCAAGAGCAACACAGAAAGGGACAACGTTATCTTCTGCACGAAGGCTACTATTGATATTCAACCTCAAGAAATAAATGAACAGCTACAGTTCCACCTTACACTGATGCAGGTCTGTTCATGCGTCCGTGTGTGATTACTCGGCGCAGTATGGACAGAGAGAAGGAAGAGCCACAGCAGCAGTCAAAAGTGCTTCAGGAAGTGACAAACGCAGCTGATGCTACTGCGTGCTGATGGTGCCTGCATAGACTCTCAGACGGAGAAGTCCATGTGCATATGTATGGGAGAGAAACCACTGAGAAAGACGTTCTCGAGGTTTCCAACAAAAGCCTGAGGGAGTGAGTGGAGAATCACTGTTCCATACATAAAGCTGACACTCTCTTGGAGCCGTGGACCCCGAATCAAACGCCCAGTAATCTTCGATTATCCGTTAAAGCCAAAAAATACATGCATGCATACGATCACACCTGCATACAGGTACATATATACATATATACCCGCATACCAATATCAAGATATATATATATATTTATATATATATGCATATAGAGAGAGGCAGAGAGGGAGGTCGAGTGAGAAAGTGAAAGCGAGAGAACAGACTGGGAGAGAACAAAGCAAAGTTCTAAGAGTAGGAGTCCTTGTCACTTATTAGCACACGCAGAGAGATTGAGAAATATGCTATCTCATACTAGTTGCAAAAGCTTACCATGCGATAATACCAGTGCCACTTGGCAACTTGATCTGCGGCGTACTTTCCCACAGGGGACGGGCGCTGCCAGGCAATTGGAGGCTGCACCTGCGTGCATCAACAAGAAACACACCAACACGAGGTTGAAACATACGTACACTGGATCTCTCCTGTTCACAGACCCATAAAGAGACATTCGGGCCAGAGAGCACGGAATTTTTCATGTAGAAACCTTCCCTCTTCCCAAACACACAGTTGCGCACACAAGGAGACACTACACAGCTTGAGGTCCCCATCCGTGTAAGCACCTAGACATCACCAGTGGTTGAACTAGGTATTTGCGCAAACACACACATTTAACTCTCATCAAGACACAAATCTATGGCGCTATATATATATATATATATGAATGACACATGCACGGATATGCATGAATGTATACGTTAGCGTAAGTCAATGGCAGTGTGTCGATGGGCATGCGTGTAAATGGTGGTGCGGGCACGTAGATCTTCCCCCGCTTGTCTGAAGAACGTGTAGTATCCAGACTTACAACCACGCGTGAGAAAACACGCGTTGGTACAGCAACACAGTCGTGAGACTAAGTACCTTGGCCGGCATGGCGGGATATTTGGCCTCATGACCTCCAGGCAGCGGAGGGCCGCCGCCTTCTCCATACGCCTGTTCCATTGACATGGCATAGGTTGCTGTTACCTCTCCAGTGTCGGCAGCATCACCAGGGGGAGCGGCAATGACTCTTCGTTTCTCCTGTTGCTGTGGAGACACCGAAGTAAGGCCCAATTGTCCGATGTCTACACCACTCCCATCAAGTAGTAGGATATCATCAGCCGGGGCAG
>NW_026697935.1:0-43911 GCF_030435755.1 Ochotona princeps | reverse complement strand
CATCCAGCTCCCTGCTTGTGGCCTGGGAAAGCAGTCGAGGATGGCCCAAAGCCTTGGGACCCTGCACCCACGTGGGAGACCCGGAAGAGGTTCTGGGTTCCTGGCTTCGGATCGGCACGCACCGACCCGTTGCGGCTCACTTGGGGAGTGAATCATCGGACGGAAGATCTTCCTCTCTGTCTCTCCTCCTCTCTGTATATCTGCCTTTCCAATAAAAATAAATAAATCTTAAAAAAAAAAAAAAAAAAAGAAAGAAGTTGTCTGTCCTCTGCCCATGCTTCCTGCACATACTTGTCCAGTGTTAGCTCCCAGGGACCTACAGCCTAGAGACTCAAAAGAGAATGGGATGAAAAAGGGAGATTTGGTTTCTTTGGGAAAGGTGGCAAGGGGTGGAGAGGAAAGCATTTTGGAAAAGATGGAGAGAGGGAAGCAACAGATTAGGGAGTTCTGGTTTTTTTTGTTTTGTTTTGTTTTTAATTACAAGCAGAGAGTAACTGTTCAAATCAAAATTGTTCTGGGGTGGGCATTGGTACACATCTTCTAATGCATGATCCCCTATCGGAGTCCCTGGGCTGGGTCTTGGCTCCTCTGCACCCAGTCCAGCCTCCTGCCAGTCCGTACCCTGGGAAGCATTAGATGCTTGTGTGAGTACCTGGGTCCCTGCCATTCATGCAGGAAACCCAGATGGAGTTCTAGACTCCTGGCTTTGGCCTGGACCAGCTATGGCATTTATAAAACAGCTGACGGAAGAGCTCTCTATTTTTTTCTCTCTCTCTGCCACTCAAATAAAAAATGAAAAAAAAAAATTAAACTCAGAACAATTCTGAGTCAAAAGGGTTAGTACCTGAATGAAAGCAAAAGTTCTAAACTGGGGATTCCCTTGGAGAAAAATGGAACCATGGGCAACATAGTTATGCCTGTAGGTGCTATCTGACATCTAGTGAAGTTGGTAACCTATTTTGATAGAACACTTATGAAAAGAGCAGACCAGTCCTTGCTCAAGAATTTAACACTAGGAATGTTTCACATTAAAATATGGTGTCAAGGAATTGTGAATTATTTTTAACTTCCTCTCCCAAATCGCCTAGTGCTACAAATCTTCCCAATACTGCATGTTCCACCGCCCTGACAACTAGCCAGCCCCCTGCGCATAACTCAGTTATCTCTTACATAAAGTGGAAATAAAGCCTGCCGACAGAATAAGGATATTGTGCGGATTTTCTTAGAGGATTGTAGAAAAGGTCACAAAATTTAGACAACAACTCTAATGTGTTGATCTCTTTTAAATTGCAGCATAAACTTTCTTTGGGTCCTTGGGAAAAATTGAGAATCTGATTAAAGCCACTGAAAAATGCATAGTCCTTTGACAGTTCATGACTGTGGAATGTCTAAAGGCCATCCATGGTTAACAGCCTTTCCTTTGGCCTCTGACAGGAAGAGTCACGGACAAATTGTTGTGACTTCAGCAGGTGGCTCCAATGTAGGTAACCACAAAAGTAAACTACAGCCCACCATATTTTGCAGCTGCTAACTCAAGTTTCCAAATGTTTCTTAATGAAATGCGCTGATATATTTAAACTAATGGTTTTGAAAAGGGCAGATTCCAGCCAAGCCTCTTTCGCAGGTCAAACCTGAGCTCTAAATGACAAGCTAGGAAATACCATCATAAGCACTAGAATTCCATTAAGTCCAGGCAGGGGGGAACACAAGTTTACTTTCCTCAGACATGGAAACACACACACACGGCTTCCCAATGCAGTAGAACAGTTTTCAGGTAAACAACCCTAGGGACTGTTATGACTTCATGAGTAGTAAAATGCAATGAAACCCCAAATCAGGAATAAATGAAAATAATCTATTTGGCTTGTGTGTTTATATTCAGGTAAATTCTTTCTTTCTCTGGGATACAGCATTCCCCAAATACCTGTGAATCTTTCTATTTATCACTTAAGTAAGCAAACAGAGAACATTCTGTTCAGCTACAAGTTTGGCCAAGCCCCAGTTTGGAAGATCAAGGGGCTGAGAAAATATATTAGGTGCACTGGAGTGACATATCAAGAAGAAAAGTCATCTTAAAGAATGTGTCTGGCACACTCCCTCCATTTAACACTTGCAATGACTTGTGTTTTGTATCTTCTAGCTCCTACATAAGCCCAGAGTCTTTTTCATACCCAGAAAGAGGAAGCTGGCAGCGGCCGGCGGGTGTCAGCCTTGCCCCACCCCCGGGGTGGCCCTACCTTTCGGTGTCTGCTCTCGGCAGCAGCCAGCTGGGACAACATGCGCTCCTGCATGTTCTTGCACTGCTTTATCACCATCTTGAGGATGGACAGTGGGTTTGTGCAGACGGGCTGCTTCTCCCCATCATTCTTCTCCTTCAGTGTTTCAAAATCTCTCTGCAGAGCCATTAAAGGATCGCTGATGTTATATTTTCCATAACGTTCTTCAATGAAAGTGTCTCTGTGTTGGGCCTGTGAGAGGGAAAACAGTAAATGTGTTTTTTTTAAAATGACTGAGGAGGGAATTTCTTATGCAGCAAGCAGGTAAACATTCAAGGGAGTGGTCTGTGTAAAAATGTAACCTGCTGACTACCAATCAGATCAAACCCTGTAAATACACAAGCAACATTAGAAAGGTGGCATGAAACGAAGAGAGCTAATGATGATTTAGAATTCAAAGTCATTTGAGGATTAGAAAAGCATTACAGAGAAGTTAAGTAATGGTCCAGGTTACTCACGTAGCAAGCTGTCAGAACAGGGATTTAACCCCAGGCAGCCTGGCTCCCAAGTCGGTATCCTCGGCCACTATGCTCACTGCCTCTGCTTAGGTCTGCTTCTACTGCGAGCACATACATCTTTTCTTTCTATATTATGACATTTGCATTTCTAAAATATGTTAAGCATGATACTTTTCTGAGTCCACATACTTAGAGACCTGTTAAGGTGCCCAACGGCATGTCAAGGCTGTGATCATTATAACCCAGGACCAATTATAATTTTTTTTAAAGATTTATTCATTTTATTACAGCCAGATATACACAGAGGAGGAGAGACAGAGAGGAAGATCTTCCGTCCGATGATTCACTCCCCAAGTGAGCCGCAACGGGCCGAAGCGCGCCGATCCGATGCCGGGAACCCAGAACCTCCTCCGGGTCTCCCACGCGGGTGCAGGGTCCCAATGCATTGGGCCATCCTCAACTGCTTTCCCAGGCCACAAGCAGGGAGCTGGATGGGAAGTGGAGCTGCCGGGATTAGAACCGGTGCCCGTATGGGATCCCGGGGCTTTCAAGGTGAGGACTTTAGCCGCTAGGCCATGCCGCCGGGGCCCCCAATTATAATTTGTACCCAGGAAACTTCACTCTGATTGGCCTGTGAGGGCGGAAGCACTACGACCAGAGCTATACAGACAAAACCCTCCCGTCTCTTGCCAGATCCCACCCTCTCCTGTGTCTCTCCAGTTGCTGCCTCTCACCCTCCTTTCTGTTGGCAATAGGACTTGGCAGGCCTTGGGGTGAGAAAATGAGAATTGGATGCGGACAAGGCGTTTGAGCCTGCTCAGAGGTGTCAAGAGCAGAAGATGGATGGGCTTCACACATTTTAAAACTCTGCTAGGAGCCTGAAGGACAACTTCGCACGAACATCATCTACTACATGCAGACAAGCAGAGTGACACTAATGGCTACTACAGACATAAAAAAGCTTCCAGACATTTTGTATAAGCGAAAACAGTGTTACCAAAGGGCTGGGGAAAACTTTTTGAAAAACAAAGACGCAATTTTAAGCTTTCAAGTTGAATCTGTTTATGTAAATAACTGATGGATTTCACTGGAAGTTGTGCTTTTTTTTTTTTTCACTGAAAAACACAAAGAGGAGCCCATATGAAAAGAGAAAGGTACAATCTCACGGCATGCTTCAACTTAAAAACATTCAGCAACATAAAGCAGACATGGAGTTTACGCAGAGGTATGTTTCAATGTTGAAAATCTGCTGCCTTCTTCTTCTACTGACTGTCCAAGGTTAGGCTCCAGGAACTGCTTGGACTTCTGCAAATGTGTGTTGGTATCGGGGCAGATGTTGAAAGCAGGAGCAGCGGCTCTGACTTTCGCCTCTGGCTTGACAACAACCATCTTAGGTTACATCACTGGGTATCTGGATGATATGTGTATATTGGAAATATGAAGAGACCTGTTTCTTTGACAGCCATCTCTCTAACCTTACTACGGGTGTGTGTGAGTTAAAGTGTGTGTTCCTCTCTCCTACAGTATATGGCAGAGAGAGAGAGAAAGGGAGAGAGAAAGAGATAGTGTGTGGTGTGTGTAGCAGGGGGAGTTGAGAGACAAGACAGGCCCATTTTTTTTCAGCTCCAAATAAAAAAAATCTATTACTGCAATTTCAAAAATAACCTCAATCTGTTTCAGATGAGAAAAAGATCAGTTCCTGAGCCAATCATTTTGGCAATGATTTTAAATCATGAAGAAAGCAAAACAAAAAGCTGGCTACATTTTTTAAAACAACAGTGGGACTGAGTGAGTCATCAATGACCAATGTTTTCTTTCTCTGCGAACATCTGTCTTCTTTTCTGGCTGCATTTCCAGGGGCATCAAGGGGGGCATGCATGCTCCAGGGTTGGCCGGGGGGGCGGGAGCGGACTGTCCTGCTCAGCTGTGTCCTGGAGCTGCAGCGTCCCCACCTGGCTCTGGGAAGGAGTAGGCTGACACAGCATCCACAAGGGGCCAAATCCCTCTCCCTCTGGCAATGATCCTGAGGGACTGAGCAAAGTGCATTTTGAGAATCCTCAAGTCCAAGGTCTTGCTTCTGGTCTTCTTGCGGCTCTTTTCTCCATAAGAAAACTACTGCTTTTCACGAAGAACGGCAAGGATAAGGGTGCTAAATTTGATTCCTGCAGAGCTGAATTCACCGAATGGAGCGACTTCGTATTACAGGAGACCAAGTGCGTCCTCCTCGGCTGGAAATATGAGTCACCTGCAGCCTCTGGCCTGGTGGCACGAATCTGGGACCCGAGCGATGAAATCACTGTGCATGCAAACATGAGGAACACACAGGAGTCCCTGAAAATAATTGGTTGTAGCCACTAATGTTCTTTTTTTTTTCCTTATTTAAAGATTCATTTTATTTTTATTGGATAGTCAGATTTACAAGAGGAGAAGAGACAGAAAGGAAGATCTTCCATCTGTTGATTCACTCCCCAAGTGACCGCAATGGCTGGTGCTGCGCCAGTCTGAAGCCGGGAACCAGGAACCTCTTCCGGGTCTCCCATGTGGGTGCAAGGTCCCAAGGCTCTGGGCCGTCCTTGACTGCTTTTCCAGGCCACATGTAAGCACTAATGTTCTAAGACAAATCTATGTTTAGAGAGTTACTTAAGGAAGCAAGAGGGGAAAAAAAACTTCATTAAGTAACTGAAATACTTTCATTTATTATCCTTGATGACCATTTCTGAATGGCAAAGGAAATTATTACTGATACAGAAATTGTTTTAATAAGGCATAAAAATTGGAAAACATACATTTGAACACTCTGAGGAAAGTAGGCTGGGGGAGTGGGAGCAGGGTCTGGGCTGCTTCTCAGGTTGAATTTACTGTTAACTAAGTGAAATACGACTTTTAAAAGCCCACACTGTGATTATCTTGTGTTATTCATAAGTGTCGCAGCATTACGAGGGACAGATAAGAAGCTTCTCTGGTGCGCCTTCCGCCTAGTACTAGACTGTCAGTCTTCTCTGGGAGTACTTCACACTGATTCCCTGAGCACTCGCAGGGAAATGCATGGCTTCGCCTGAATTGAAAAGGATTTGTGGACTAATCTAAAAAAGGCTCCTGTCACACAGCCATTCTTCTAAGCATTGACATCCGAGTATCAGGTCAAATACAGGAAGAGGTACCTCTAAGTCTGCACTTCAACAAGTAATGTGGCAAATGGGAGATGGAATGCAATAGTTTTCAACAACTAATGACTCAGGCAAGCTGTGGATTGACAGGTTTAACAGCGCAAATAACAACAAACACCAAAATCAGAGGTTAACATCTGAAGAATGAAAACAGCTTTAATAGAAATGTATATTGGTTATGTATTCCCATACTTATCTAGCAGCTCAAATAATACCCACTTTTTAATGCCACAGTTTGGAGGGTCAGATATCTAGGAGGGGCCTGGGCGCGTTTCTGGCTCTGGGTCTCATTAGGCTGTAATCACACTGCTGGCTGGGCTACGTCAGGGGAAGCTATGGGGACTCACAGTATGGCAGCCAACCTCCAGGTCTTTCTCACGTAGCTACTGGCAAAGGTCTTGGCTCCCTGCAAAGGCCAGCTTCCCACACAGCAAATAAAGAAGACTGGAGGAGGAGAGGAGGAAGGTAGAGGGTAGGGGTGGAGGGGAGGGAGAAGGGGAGAAAGAGAGACCCTTAAGATGAAAGTCCCAGTTTTTTTGTTTTAAACTATTTGCTTAATTAACCTGCTTACTTGAAAGGCAGAGAGACAGAGACATCTTCCATCCATTTGCTCACTTCCCCAAAGTCATCAACAACTGCGTTGGGCCAGGCCAAAGCCAGAAACTCCACCTGGACCTCCCATGTACTTCAGCCATCATCCGTTACCTTTCTAAGTGCACTAGCAGGGAGCTGGATTAGACACTGAACAGCTGGGACTCAAACTGGCACTCAGATAAGGGATGTAGATATCTCATTACAACACAAGCTACCCCACCCCAGCCCAGGGCCTTCCAGCAAGTAAACATACCACTGCTTCTGAGACACTTTCCTGGTTACAAAGCTAACTGTGGTGAGTGTGGGAGGAGGGCTATATAAGGGTGTATCCAGGGTTGGGGTGGGAAGTCACTGGGGTAGACCTGGAGGTTGGCTGCCATACTGTGAGCGACTAGCTGTGACACCACTATCATTTATACCCTTGGTCAATTTAAAGACCAAATACCTAAACTCAAAAGTGTAAAGGCTGAGTTTTAATACTGTAATTATATTTCAGATAATTAATAAGAAATTTTAACTGATTTTGAATTTGAGTCTTTTGGGAAGTTCAGTAATAAAATTAAGGGCCTGGCACAGTAGCCTAGTGGCTGAAGTCCTTGCTTTGCATGTGCCAGGATCCCATATGAGTGCTGTACCCCAGCTGCTCCACTTCCCTTCCAGCTTTCTGCTTGTGGCCTAGGAAAGGAGTGAAGGATAGCCCAAAGCCTTGGAACCCTGCGCCCATGGGAGAGACCTGGAAGAAACTTCTGGCTTTGAATAGACTTAGTTCCAGCTATTGCGGCTACATGGGGAGTGAACCAGTGCACGGCAAATCTCTGTCTCTCCTTCTTGCTGTAAATCTGACTTTCCAATAAAAACAAATACATCTTAAAAAAACAAAACAAAAAACTAAACTAAAATTGGGCCCCGCATGGTAGCCTAGTGGCTTAAAGTTCTTGCCTTGCACATGCCAGGATCCTAGATGGGCGCTGGTTCTAACTTGGCAGCCCCACTTCCCATCCAGCTCCCTGCTTGTGGCCTGGGAAAGCAGTGGAGGATGACCCAAAGCCTTGGGACCCTGTACCCACACGGGAGAGAGACCCAGAAGAGGCTATTGGCTCCTGGTTTCGGATCAGCTCAGCTCCAGCCACTGCAGCCACTTGGGGAATGAATCACCAGAGGGAAGATCTTTCTCTCTGTATATCTGACTTTCCAATAAAAATTATTTTAAAAAGTCTAAAAAAAACCCTAAAATTAATCAGTTTATTGCAATTTCCTTATTTTACTTGAATGCCCGTGTACTCTATAAACCGAGATGTCTACACTGTAGAACTCGATGCTGTTTAAGTTCAGACAAAAGGAAAAGAACTGGCTGCTTAGACAGATTTAATGATAGGGAGCATTATCACAGCAGACAAAACACACTAGGCATCTGTACTCATTTATTTTTCTTACTAAAAGCTTAAAATAAAATCACTTGGAGTTTGCTAGAGCTGCTTTCCAAAAGTTTCAACTGTGTTATTAGAAACTTTAAAAAATGTGAAGTAATCACCTCTTAGCCCCTTTCTAAGAGCGTGGCTGTGTGTTCTAGTCTGAAGTAGGAAATAGATCTCTTTTTCTTTGATCATTGTTAATATAAAAAGTGATTCCAAATCAAAAGGTGAACAATTAAGGCCCATTAATTTGGGGGTTTCTATTCAGTAACTGGATTACAATGCACCTTTGCTACTTACAAGATAATTCTGAAGTGATACTTTAGAGAGCAATCAATAATATTAATGCTGTGAGCTTTTAAAATATTTGAATATATTTATGTTGAGGGTTATAAAGTCAAAAGCATACATATTCCAAGATGGTTTATGCTAATGCTACCAACACCACACTGAAAGCAACCACTTTCAAGTACAAGCTGTCAATTTCTGCTTGCTCACTATAAATAGCTGCTTCAGCAACTGGAATAAAGCAGCCCTTCTGGAGAAAGATGATAACGGCATAAAAGTACCCCTTGAGTCTCGAAATTCTTTCAGTTGTTGAGAGAGAACTTGATTCTACTGATGATAATGACAAAAGATTTGAATCCCATTTGAATCAAACTTTGCTTTCTGGAAATTGGTGCAAAATCCAACATGAGATTAAAGAAAAGAGTGAACATTTTCATGATTGAAAGACTGTTTTAACTGGCTTTGAAACAGAATGAGCTTCAAATATCTCATTTGGGGTCTATTTGCAACCACACTCATTTATAAAAGTGATTATGCACATAATAAGGGCAGATGATTGCATTTTACATTTGACTAAGTGTAATAAATTCTATTCAGGATCCAAAATGGCTAGGTTTAGCACAAACAGCCACAGACTGTACGTCCCATAACTGAGCTGCTCTAGGGCTCACACTCCCCAAATCCTAGGAAGAACTCTAATGGAATGCAGGCAAAATATTCTTTTTCTCTTCTGTTTCATTTTTTTTTTCCAGTCTATGCACTTGACTGAAACGCACTATATGCACATTCTGGAATGGGTTCACACGAATACCTTTCTGATGTGGGGAAGAAAATGAGCATAGCAACTCAAGTACTAAACAAACTAGTGAATGATAAATGCAAAAATGTTTTGAGCATAAATTAAGGATTGTAAAATTTATCTCCTGAAATACTGTATTAGCACAGTTTTAAGCCTATAATGAAGCCGAGCAGGATGCACAGATTTTCCAAGGCCCGTTCTCCCATTATCAACATCCACACTGGAGAAGTACATTTGTTCCAAGTAAAAAAAGTGTAACTTATAATAATGCACAATATTCTGATCTCTCTTTTATAGGGCTATACATCTCTTAAAATATGACAGCTATGCTTACCAGATACCATATAAACAGAGATCAATCAAAATCGAACAAAAAAATATGAATGGCCAAAAGCACATGCAAAAAGTATTCAACTCACTATTTAACAAAAAGGTATAAATCAGAACAATGAAACACTACAGTACAGCCGTTAGTACAGTCAAAATACCATCAACATCAAATATCACAAAGGATACAGAAAAACTAAAACACAAAATGCTAGTAAGAATATCAAGTGGAACAATCACTTTAGAAATGAATCCCCAAATTTCTTACAGACAGACACCTAGCAGTAAACAACTTCTAAGTATAAACCCAAAGGAAATGAGCACATAATTACACAGCTATCCAAAGCAGATCTATTCAGAGTGGGCCAGAATGGAAATAATCAAATTATCAATCAACAGGAAAACAGAATGTCATATAGTCAAACACTGGAATACTAATCAGTGATAAAAAAATGTATCAGTAATACACACATATGGAGGCACTGCTAAACTGAACACAAGTGTATTCCACAACAACGAGAAGGCATATATTCTGTGTGACTATATTGAGGTAAAGTGTGGAACAGAAAGGACTAAACTAGAGTGAAAAGATTAGAACAGCAGTTGCCCCCATGGGTGGAGGGGTGAGTGACTGGGAAGGGGCTCAGGCAACAATGGTATGAAGAGATGTCAGGGGTGAGGGCTGCACGAACGTATACACTTGTCAAAACTCACTAACTGTTAACAAGATGTGTGCATGTCCTTACATATAAATTATAGCTCCAGCGAGACATGTAAATATGGGTACTTCAAACAACTTTGTGGAATATGGAAATTGGGGGACAAGTTTGTGTAAAAAGGTTTGTAGTCTGTGCTTACTTTCTAAATAATATGCATTTTGCTATAAACTTAATGAAGTATTCTTATATAATGAAAGTTAAGGGGAAAATTAAATTGCCTGTGGCATATGCTTTGTATAAGGGTACTTCAAAAAGTTCATAGGAAATGAGACAGTAAGTTTATTCTGGTATAGAAAGTTTGAAGTCTGTGCATACAAGAATACAGCACTTCTGAAACAGATGTTCCTGATGTGAAGGATGGTGACATGGAACAACAGTGGTGCTAAGGCCTGCCCAGCAGTGCTGAGTGTTTTACTGCCACAGACAATCCTACGGACACTCCTCTGCGAGCACACCACACTCTCCTCTCCATTCGACAGAGGAACTGATGATTAACATCAGACTTACCCAAGGGTAGGAAGGTAATTAAGTAGGGAGATGAGCAATAAATGGCACACAGTCAAGTACTGAATAGTTTGGCTGAATGACTGATCCATCAGCAGCCAGTGCCCTGGGCTCGGCAGGAGTGCACTGCAGTACAACCCATCTTCATTAGCAGCTTACAAACCAAAGTCAGAAGGTAAGTGGGCGTATGTGTGTGTGCGCTGTGACGGCCCCCTGATCACAATGTAAAGTCTACTTTGTATTACATGTTACTGTCAACAAACTTTGAAAAACACTAGAACAGAATGAAGGCCCCAAGAAATCTGACTCTTAAATCTACTTTTTAAAGAAATACACGTAGTAAATTTCTAAATTCTAATCAAAGCGATAGATAATCAGAATTACTTAAATGATTTATTTTATTTTATTTTTATTGGAAAGTCAGATATACTGAGGAGGAGACAGACAGGAAGATCTTCTGTCCAATGATTCACTCCCTAAGTGGTGGCAATGGTTAGAGCTGAGCCAATCTGAAGCCAGGAGCCACACGGGTGCAGGGTCCCAAGGCTGTGGGCCATCCTTGACTGCTTTCCCAGGCCACAAGCAGGCAGCTGGATGGGAAGTGGGACCAAGGGGACACTAACTGGCGTCCATCTAGGATCCTGGCATGTGTAAGGTGAGGACTTTAGCCAATAGGCTACTATGTAGGACCCGATTAATTTTATTTTAAAGTTACAAATGTTATAAATCTATAAAGCAGCAGAGGTTTAGCCTGACATAAGTTACACAAAACATTAAAAAACACAAAACACCCCATGCTGCCAGTATATCATTAAAGAAGTCTGTGAAAATTTCCCAGGCATCTGGATGATCTTCAGGTGCTTTTACTGAAAACGAATGGTTACAGGGTACAATGTATGTTGAGTGAGGAGACGGTGTGGGAATATAGACTTGACTACGTAAGAAGTAGCTCCTGGCCGTCAAGGTGCTTAAAACCTTAATAGCAGCAAATGAACAAGCTGCCTCTGCTTTACCAATGTGTCCTAAACAGAATCATTCATGTTTACAGGAGTACCAAGTAGAATGTGTTTGCTCAGGACTTTCTAAGGCTCAGACTTTAGGTTCATCAGGAATAGGAAGGAAAGGGCCAGCCCTGGAAGTTGGTGGGTTCTGGCAGATAAATGGGACTATCAGCAAATTCATGAATCACAGGAAACCGTGGGGATGGGACACATCCCCAGGCTTGTGTGTAAGCACTGCATGACGGGACGCAGCCAGAGCCCGTAGCTGCGCAGGAGAGTTTAAGGCATCCCAGGGAGCTTGGAAAACTTCATCATGTTCTCAGCCTCTTTCATGCCCTGTTATTGCCAGTGCAGAAACTAGCTTCAGTGCTAAAGTATTCAAAAAGACTTCACTATGACAGAAGTGGAAGGTAGCTTTTTTTCCCCCTCCAGGAGGGGCTTCTCTGAAGGGTGAATGTGAAGCCATAAAGCTTTGGGATGAGTTTAACTCTGGAACTGGTTTGAAGCAAGGTCCTTAAATTACAGACAGACAGATACCACACGGACACGTGATAAGGCACACGTGGCCCAAGTGAAGACCCCGGGAAGAGATTCCTAGGCGGGCTGAGAACGACAAAGTGGTCACTCTGACAAGTTTTTTAAGGAATAGGAAAGGGAAAGGTGGGGAGAGAGCAGAGATGGGGTAACATGAACAAGGGGACTCGTGCCACACGATGCAGGGAGCAAGCTGCCAAGGTAGGCTAACAGAAGTGAGGGCAGTGTAATCAAACTAAGACAGAACAGAGTACTACCTATGACACATTCTGAGCCAGAACAGGCCCATGTCACAGGTCAAGGGATGGGAGGGCAATCTCTGGTCACTGCAGCCTCATGTATTCATTTCAACCAATGGCAATGCAGATAGAGCAGGGTTCAAATTAGGGAAAGAACATTTTCTCTAGAGACCAAAATGGGTGGAGGGTAATAAAGACCCAGTGGCAGGAACCTAAATACTTGAGGTGTCACCTGCTTCCTCTTAGGATGCACAATAGCGGGGCACTGACACAGAAGCAGAGCTGAGACTCAAATGCAGGCAGATCTGAGCAGGACTTAGGGGTCCCACACAGCTCATTAATCACTGAGCCAAAAAGCTCACTGTCACTGGGAAACGTTAAATGTCACCAGATACCAATGGGATAATTAAGATCCTTTTCCCATTTTAATCCCAGCCCCTTAACAGAACTGGCTTTCTTCTAGGGCATCTGAGGCTTTGTTTCAGCACTGTCCTCAAATGACTCCGATCTGGGATGCAGAACAGACCTACGCCCGCCTGATGGAAGAGAGGAAGGACCCAAGACTGAGAAGAGTTTGAAAGGGAGATATTAAGAGAAAAGCACTTAGAGTTATCCATTTGGAAAACAAAAAGGGGATGATGAGGATTTAGTGAAAGCCAGAAATAAACAAAAAAGTTCCAGATGAAAACAAATAAAACCCACAGACAGAATACAAGTAAGCACATTGTGAAAGGAGAGGTGCCTACTTCCCATCCAGCCCCCTGGGAAAGCAGTCGAGGACGGCCCAAAGCCTTACAACCCTGTACCCGCATGGGAGACATGGAAAAAGTTCCTGGCTCCTGGCTTTGGATCAGCTCAGCACCGGCCGTTGCGGCCACTTGGGGAGTAAACCAGCAGATGAAGTATATTTCTCCGTTTCTCTTTCTCTTCATAAATCTGATCTGCCCTTCCAATAAAAATAAATACATCTTAAAAAAACAACAACAAACCAGAGTACTAGGAAGCTAGATCTACTGATGAGTGGAAAAGCAGTTAGGAGCTAAAGTCAAAATGTATTAGAGGGGCCTGGTGAGGTAGCCGAGTGGCTAAAGCCCTTGCCTTGCATGTGGCAGGATCCCATATGGGCACTGGTTCTAATCCCGGCAGTCCCCCTTCCCATCCAGCTCCCTTCTTGTGGCCTAGGAAAGCAATGGAAGATGGTCTAAGGCCTTGGGACCCTGCACCTGTGTGGGAGACCCAAAAGAGGCTCCAGGCTCCTGGCTTTGGATTGGCTCAGCTCTGGGCATTGCAGGACTTGGGGAGTGAATCAGCAGATGGAAGATCTTCCTCTCTTTCTCTTCTCTCTGTATATCTGATGTTCCAATAAAATAAAATTAATAGTAAAAAAAATGTAAGAGGACAGAGAGGGAACCACATTCAAAAAGGTATTCTGGAAGCAGAGACAAGAGGTTTTGGAAATATGTGGAGTAACAAAAGGAAAAGGACAATCTGACGTATTGAGCTCAGGTGAGTGGATGGTTGGTGAAGCTGTCAATCAAACAGAGGACACAGGACAAAGGTCGTTAGGGAAGGATGCTGAGATTGTGACATGGGGTATTGGGGTAAAAATGTCAAAAAGGCACTGGGGTATATGGTTGTAGTGACAGGAGAAAAATCAAATCTTGGAGTTAACTATCTGTTGAAATCCGTGGAACTGATGAAATCACGACAGGAAGGGGCCAGCATCCCATATGGGCTTCAGTTCAGGTCCTGGCTGCTCCACTTCTGGTCCAGCTCCCTGCTGATGGGCCAGGACAGCATCAGAGAAAAGCTCAAGTCCTTGGGTCCCTGTAACCACATGGGAGACCTGGAACAGGCTCTTGGCCATTTGGGGAGTGAACCAGCAGACGGAAGATCTCTCCATCTCTGCAAATCTGCCTTTCAAATAAAAACAAATAAACCTTAAAAAAGAAGAAGAAGGAGACTGAACAGGTGAAGAGGAGGCTGTGCTGAGAATAAGCTCTTGAAGGAGTATCTATTTTATGCGATCCTGTTCTGCTACATCACACACTACATTATGCTAGGTACAGATACAAAACTGCCTAATAGGCTATTTTAGGATAACTGCTTATGCGGATGAAGCGATGGATCCCAGAAACTGAGGATACAGGAACTGTTTTAAAAGTAGCCTGACAAGGACAAGACAAGGGTGTCACAGAAACCAAGGAGAAAGAAGTTTAAAAAGTAGGATGGTCAACACTGTTACAGGCTGAAGAAAAAGTTACCTAATCCAATGATGACTAGTCTTAACAGGTTACTTACAATGTCAAACATTTGAATTTCAGTTGAATGCAGACCCATAAGCAAATGAGTAATGAGAAACCAGAGGCAGCAGTACAAATGACATTTGAGAAGGAGCAGGATAGAGTGGCGGTTCAGAAGAAAGGCAGGATTGAGATTTTTTGAAAACAGTATACAGACAAGTCCAAATAGGCTTTAAGTCCAGGACAACAGGAAACAACTGCAACAGCAGAAGGCAGAGTCAGCAGGAAGTAGGGAAATGGTGGGATTAAGAGTACAGGGATGAATGCTACTCCTGGAATAGGGTAATACAGGGAAAGAAGGTCTTATTAGAACTCCAGAACTTTCCAATCAGTAAGAGTCTTCAAAGTTTAATAATAGCAACACAACCCCAGTACTCATTTCTACCAACAAATTCAGTTTTTTGATAAGCAAACTGTATGTTAGGTACTAGATTTTTTTTTTCACACTAAATAGACCTTTAATTGCTGTGGTTCGGATCAGGACTCAAGGGTGGGTGGTCCAGGCGACAGACAGGCAAGCGGAGCGCTCTAGGTACTAGATTAAACTGAGTATTTTTTGAGCAATGCATATCTCAGAACTCGCCAAGTGCAGCTCGAGTTCCCACTTCTGGGAAGCGATGGAATATTAAGAACCACACATACAAAACTTCAGGTGGAACAATACTTCAAAGGTTGTAGGTTTTCTGTGGTAACACCAAAATCACTTGAAATTTTGATAATGTAGTTGATCATGCTTATGTTGTCTGCTTTATTAGTCTGTAAAGGAATCTGCTTCAGAAGAATAACATTTTAAATAGTCCATACAAAAGCAGAATTTGAGAAGTAAAAATTTGTTCTTTCGGGAAAAAAAATTTCAGGATACGGAAGCAGTAAGTCCATGCCTTCTCCTGGTACTTTACGCTACACTCACTAAGTATATTCTAAAATTAACAGAGATCTGAGGTGGACATTTTGCACTGAAGTTAGGGTGCTGACACTGGAATGTCTGGGTTCGGGTACTGGCTCCCGCTCCTATTATAGCTTCATGCTAATATGCACCTGGAGGCAGCAGGTGACAGCCCAAATGCTGAGGTTTCTGCCATTCATGTGGGAAACCTGGATTGAGTTTGGGCCTGTTGCCTTAACCTGGCCCGATCCTGGCTGTGTGGGCATTTGGGAAGTGCGATCAGAACATGGCAGATACATATCTCTGCCTTTCAAATAAATTTAAAAAATACAGATTTATATGAAAAGTATAAACTTCTTATATGACAGTAAAGCTTTTCCCCAGCTCCTAGCTTAATACCATATCTCTCACAATAACTTTAGCTTCATCATTACTAAGTGAATATTTTCTTATAAAAATCTTAACTATAAAGTACTGAAGTCCTTTCTGACCATAAACCAATGCTCTTTCCTCTCTAAAAGGTCTTAGTGATTTGGGTACGCGTCTGCGCCATTTCTAAGCATATATATGTGTGTGATTATATATGAATACCCTGTAAAACCATTTTGCTTTCATTTATGGTCTTAGAGTGCTTTCTGAGTCAATATATAGCTTTTCTTTTCATTAAAGACAGATAATATTACATATCAATGATGTTTCTTTAACCAGACTTTATTGATAGACATTTAGTTTATTGGCAGTTTTCTTTCATCTGCTGATTCACTCCCCAAATGGCTTCAAAGGCCGGGATTGAGCCAGGCCAAAGCCAAGGGCCAGGAGTTGCATCTGGGTCTCCCATGTGGGTGGGAGGGCCCAAATGTGGGCCTTCTGCTGCTTTCCCAGACCTTTACAAGGTAGCTGGATTGGAAGTGGAGTAGCTTCGACTCAAATCAGTGCCCATACAGGATGCCGGCACTGCAGGTGGCTTTACCTACTGGGTAACAAACAGCGCTGCCCCAGTGATGAACAGCCTTGTGCACATATTAGAATAGCTTCAAAGAACAGAATACTATTACAGCATGGTTTCTAAAGAAATAACCTCTCATGTAATGAAATTCCCAATTCAATCTAAAAAAACGCTTTCTTTCTATAAAGATTTTCAGTAAGCAACACAAGAGGGTTTCCTCCTTTCTTCCAAAATATTCTTGTAACTAGCTGAACTGAAACATTAAGTAGGGATCACAGTTTTAGTTTTAAATGCAAGGTCTATGTTTTCTTTTGCTTCTCTTTCCAGGGGAATCTAGAAATATCCTCTGATTAACTCCAAATCACAGGGCCAACATATACAAGGGAGACAGAATAAGCGGAACTCAAAGTAACAGGAATAAGCTGCTTCCCTTTTTTATTTGTTTTAGTTTCAGGCTGAATAAATGCGGCTGTAAATCTTTTCTAAAATCTCCGGCTGCTGGAGAACTGTGCGTTCTCATTTTATAAGCTGAGTTGCCCACCTTTTTTCCCCCAAAAGGTGTAACTCCCCTCCACTTAAAAGTCCCCAGGAAGAAGTCAGTTAAACAAGAAATGTGATTTTTCATCTGGCACCTTCACTTTCAAAACCCCAAAACGCTAATTTTGAAAATGTTCACGATGGTTAAGATGTGACAAAAAGTTAGACAGCAAATAGGTGATACCAAAGAACTATTTTTATGAACTAGTTGTTACATATGGGGTTCAATGCTTTTCTCAATAGAAAAAAGACGCTTAATCACTTAAGAATGCAGTCTTCCGTTCATAAAGCCTCAATTTAAGAAGTACCGTATATATACATGCCTGTCTGTCTGTCTGTCTATATGAAGAGCAGCACCTGCTTCTTTGGGCTCTTTTCTGGTGGAGTGGCCACTGCTGACCTGGAGACTTTTCTTTCGCTAAGCTCATGCTCCCTCCAGGGCATACCACTCTCAAAGGAACCATGCCAAGAGGAAGGAAGGAAGGGCCTTTGTGAGATGTATTTCTGGCTTCGCCAGTGCCAACTTCATCTGTTTTTCTCCCCTATGCAAACTGTTCTATAACTTATTTCTTCCACTTACCTGTGGGAGACTGTTCTGTGTTATACATAAAGATCTATTCTCATTCTCTTTAACATTTTATTCCATAATCATTTCACAATTTACTTTAACAGATCTGTACTAATAGACACTAAGGCTGCTCCTAGCATTGTTTCTGTGAATAATGTGTAACAAATATCCTTGCACATAAACTCCATTGCATAGGTCTAAGAACATACATAGTGTTTTTAAATTTAGTGCCAGGGCCGGCATTGTGGCATAAAGTCAAGCCGCTGCCTGCGACACATCCCATATTGGAGTGCTGCTTTGAGTCCCAGTTGTTCCACTCCTGCTCCAGCTCCTTGTTAAAGTATCTGGGAAAACCGTGGAAGACTGTCACCCTTGTGGGAGGTGGAGATGGAGTTCCTGGCCCAGGCACCAACCATGGTAGCCATTCAGGGGTGTGAAACAGCATATGAGAGAGCGTGCTCTGTCCTTCCTTCTCCCTTTATCTGCAGCTCTGCCTTTTAAATAAATGAGTAGCTCTTTCAAAAACAGATTTTAAAATAGAGTTAAAAATGTATGAAATGTGGGATTCTCTTCACCTTCCTGGTGCGGTCCATAGAGGAGTATGTATTTTACCTTTTTATGGTCAGATCTTTTTGTTCACTTAGCTGAGCACGGTTTACCTAACATACTATTTGGAATTACAAAAACAAAAAAACAAACAAAAAAACCCCCTCTAGTATCTTCATATTAGAGTATGCATAAAATAAGTGTTTATTTTCCCCTAAATTCATAGTTTTCCTGTCCTTAAAAAATTTATCAGAGAGAGGAGAGAGAGAGCTTATGTAGCTGAACACGCCAGGGCAGAGCCTGGAGTCAAAGCCAGGAGCGGGGGCTCAGTTCAGGTCTGCCACAGCCACCTGGGTCGCCCCAGCCAGGAAGCTGGAATCAGGAACTTGGGGATAATTCTGGCAGAAGATGTGCAAAGATTTGTACACTGAAAACTAAAAGCTCTGCTGACAGATATTAAAGAAGACATAAATGCCGAGTTACACCACGGTCACGAATAAGGAAGACTGATGTCATTCTCCTCAATGTGATCTACACATTCAACGCAATTCCAACCTAAATCCATACAGGAATTTTAGAGGAACGGATAAGTTGATTCTAAAATCAATGAGATACAACAAATGATGCCTTCAAATAGATATATATCATGGAATGGTCAAATCTAATTAATATATGCATTATCTCACATAGTAAGGTTTTTTTTAATGGTTGAAAGACAAACAATGATTTTTGGAGTATACAAATAACTGACTGTACAGTTAATATAACAGTTAACCATCTTAACTGTAAAAAGACTAGTTAGAAGAGAATGAAATAATAATAATAATAATAACAATAGAATGAAATAAGCCACACCATATTGGGAGAAAACATTTGCAGGGCACTTATCTGATAAACTTGCGTCTAGAACTCAATAATGAGATGACAAACAATTCAATTAAAAAAATGTGAGCAGAAAATTCCAACAGATATTTCGCCAAAGAAAAAAATACAAATGGCAAATAAATACATAAAAAGATATCACCATAATTAGTCAGTAGGGAAATGCAAATTAAAATCACAGTGAGTTATTATACAACTATTAAAAATTAAAAAGACTGGTCATACCAAATGTTGATAAAGACATAGAATAACTGGAATGGTACAAGCATGTTGGAAAACACACCTACTATAAAAGAGTAATTCCATTCCTAGATATTTATCCCAAAGAAATAAGAGTGTTCATAAAAAAATCTTATTTATGAGTGTTCATGGCAGCTTTATTTGTAATAGACTAAAATGAAGAAGAGCGTAAGTCAATGTCTGTCAACAGAGGAACTGTTAAATACTAAAAAGAAATGAGCCATCAATACATACAACATGATGAGTATCAATTATGCTGAATGAAAAATTCAGGCAAAAATAAAATAACAAAATTCTGTGAGATGTGAGCTAATCTCCAGTGCCTGAGAACAGGTCAACTGTCTGGCAGCAGGGAGCAGGGCCTGGAGAAAGGCAGCATGGGTTACAGAGGTGCACAAGGCACACTCCAGAGCAATGAATACACTTTTTGCCTTAACTGAAACAATGGTTTCACAGAGGAATTTGTATACCCAAACCTATCGATTTATATAAATCAAACAGGCAGTTTACTGCATATCAATCATACTTGATGAAGATGCTTTTAAAAACCAAAAAGTTAACAATATGCCAAATCTAGCAACAGAGGAATAAACAATTAAACCGACAAAAAAAAAAAAAAAGAAAAAAAAAAAAAAAAAAAGAGCCCAAAACCCAATTCTGCAAAAAAGACTTCCCCGGTATGGCTACACTGTCTGTTTTCATGGTTCTACTAGAGGGGACTGGAGCCAGTGTGGTGGTACAGCACGAAAATGCACCAGCTGAGGTGCTGCCCTTTGGGTACTGCTCCAAGGTTCAGCTGTTCCACTTCCCATCCAGCTTCTGCTAACGCACCTGGAAAAATGGCAGAAGATGGCCCATGCATCTGGCCCCTGCAACCACATAGGGAGCTTAGATGAAACTCCTGGCTTGTGGTTTCGATCTGACCCAGCCCAGACAGTTGTAGCGATTTGGAGAATGAATCAGCACATGGAAGACCTGTGTCTCTCAGTCTCCTTTCTCTATACCTCTGCCTTTCAAATAAACAAATCTCAGAGAGACAGATAGAATTATTAATGTAATATCTGCCCATTCCCCAGTGTACACCTGTAACCCTTCAGCTGTATGAAAATAAATACATGCTTTTGGTTATGGGGGTGAGGCTTGAGCAATTCAAAACCACCAATTCCCTAAAGGCATAAAAGTATCACTAGTAACAACTAACACTTAATGGGAAAGTAAGAACACCCATCTTCTATCTCTAGATGAATGGACTTTAAAACTTGTGTTCTAATAGCAATAACGAACAGTAAATGTGAGCAAGTACCTCAATTAGTATTTGCTTCTCATTTAGCTCTGATAATAGACAAAACATTTTGCAGATAAAGCTTACAGGGTAAATTGATTTGTCTGAAATCTACCACAATTAAGTGCAGAGCTTCTGTCCTTATAACTGAATGTTCTTATAAATAGTTTTGTAATTATCTTTATGGCTTTTTCCTGAAAATATAGCGTTTCATGTATGGACTTTATTTAATAAAGAACAGGAATAAAAAATACCAATCACCTCACTTATTAAAAACACACTGTGCCACACTGTGTTGTGGCACCATACATTAAGCAACCCCGATTGCTGAAAAACATCCTCACTAGTTAAACCTATGGGGTGACATATTACATTATCTAGTGCTCCAAATATATTTCTACTTGGTCATGTCTATAACATTTCTGCCTGCAAATTTTCTTCCTTAGGAAGTTTTGCAATGGTCTTTGGCCCAAAACTATAGTTCTATCCTAGGCTTCAAAAGAGTTTTACCTGTTCTATGATTGAGGCATACGTGGAAAGGAATTCAAGACTCTTTAAGCTAATTTTACATGCAAGTTGTAATTATTTATCATTTGTTATTGTATGAGCAATTTAAGAATGCTTTTATATAAAACGATCACACAGGGCTGGTACTGTGATACAATGTTAAGTCACTGCTTGCAATGCCATCATCCAGCGTCCCATACTGGAGTGCCAGTTTGAGTTCCACCTGCTCCACTTTTCATTCAGCTCACTGCTGATGGACCCGGGAAAGCAGTGGAACATGGGTCCAGGTGTTTGGGGCTTTGCACCCATGTGGGAGACCTAGAGGAAGCTCCTGGCTCCGGTCTGGCTCAGTCCCAATTGTTATGGCCAGTTGGAAAGGGAACTAGTGGATGGGTAATTTCTTCCTGCCTCTTTTTTCTGTCACTCTGCCTTATAAATAAACAAATCTTTTTAAAAAATTGATGCCATAATTGTATGACAGATTCTAAAGTGTCTAAGACATGCAGCTATAAAATACCCAGTGTGAAAGATTCAAAAGAAAACTTTAACCTCAGTTTTATTAGCAGGAAAATCTATTCCCAGAATTTTAAAATGGCTGTTGATTAAGGTTCCCTCATTCTCTTCTGGGGTGGTCACAAACCATTCCCTAGACTCTCCTGGCTCTCTCACCGAACTGTGTGGTTCTCCCCCTCTTCTCTGGCTGCTCCCACATAGTCACCAACAATGTAATTTGCTTTCACTAAAGAGGGGATTTTTATCATACTCTCATTCAGAAAGTAGCTGAAGGGACACACTTTTATAAAGACCTTTTCTCTGACATGATCCTTCTAAAACAGAAAAACATGCCATATCAAGTTTAATGGTGACCAAACACAATATAAATGGTCTCTGTGACAAACAGACTTCAAAAACAACAGAAATAATATTTGATTATTTCCTACTGGCTTCCCTGGGTCTGTGCCAAACATCCCTTGGCTGCAGCAGAGGTGGCTTTGGAGTAAAAAGAGAACATGACTATGAGAACCTTACAAGGGTACAGCTGCAAATCTGTTCTTGGCAGAAATTCTGGAAAGATGAATCAAACTTTCTTTTTCTTCACAATTCTAACTTAATAGGCAGGATCCACTTACAAACTAGGGGGACTTTATAGTATGTCACTAAAGAAATCTAACCTTCTTTGTGTGACCTATTACTCATTGAAAAGAGGCAACGAACCACATGGTTTTGTTCAGATACAAACTGAAGAACAGATTTTATATCCAGGAAATCTATTTTGACAGTAAAGAGAAAAAGAACAAGAAAAGCTTTTTAAAATGAAAACAAAACAGAAAGAGAAAACCAGTCATTGATAGATCAAACAAAGCCCAAAACCTTCTCTAAAAGCATGACTTAACAAATGAATACTAAAAGGAAAAAAGGGAAAAAAAGTTTCCACATTAGACCAAACAGTTCAACAGGTGTCTGTTGCTAAGCAAAAGCTATGTGATTCAGTAAAGTCTTGATATGTTTCAGAACCAACCAACCAAGCAAAAAAGTAGTCCTCCAGATCACCTTAGCTTAAGGAATCCAATATGGCAGTTGCTGTCCTCAAATGCAGCTGCCACCAATTTCATCGGGGACAGATTAAAGGTGTGTCACTTTGGGTGTCGCTATTCATTTCACCAAAACTGCAGAGTGTAAGCATCAGTTTACCTCTATTATCTGCAGACTGTATGCAAACTATGTAACACTTGTGCCTGCTTCAGAATGGCATCTTCCATCAAAATGCTCCCTTAATTACAGCTCTTCACATCTCAAGCTGCTCCTTCAGCTGGTTAGAAGCTGACTACACTCACTAGAATTGGATTCATGCAGAAAAAAGCAGATCTCAGGAAAACACGTGCAATAAACATCTCTGCAGCACCTGCCAACACGAAAACCAGGAGGCGGCATGTCACACAGCAGGTAAGATCAGGCTGCACAAGTCCCGCTCTGAAGTCAGTGGTTTAGAGCAACACGTGCAACGGCAGCCATTTCATCTGTTCCATAAACACTTATTGAATATCGGTCTGACAGGGATTATGCTGAGTGCTGATCATGGAATGACTGGGTGCTCTTGGTCCATACAATTTCTATGGCTGAAAAGTGGCGATCATCCTGATAGAACCATAAAAGAGACAGCAATGTCATCCTCTCACTTTTCTATACAAGCAGCCATTTTCCCTCCCCATGCCAACCATGAAGGCACTGAGGCAGATGGGAAGTAGGATAAAAAAAATGAGAACTACAACAGGCACTAGAGGGTGAAGCTTAGGCACAGCTCAATCTATACCCAATTCAAATAAAGACGGACTAAGTAATGGAAGGGTATCCTGAGTTAAGGTCAAGCCTACTGGTAATACTAATGGAACTGGATTATGAGAAATTGAATAGGATTTTCATGAATTTACAAGCAAGGATAAAGAAACCTCTAAGAGTGACAGAGGAAAGGCACATGAAAGTGGCTAAAAACCAGTTGCTGTTTACTTTTATACACGTTGACAGGCAGATCATCAAAAACCTAGGCATTGCTCAGAACACATCAGAGACATCCATCAAACAGCAAGCAACCACTAAGTGCTTGTTAGATATGCAGTATGTAACATAATGCTGACAGGATAAAAATAAGTGAATCCTACCCCGCCATAGAATTTGCAATGTTATGCAAATTAGAAAGTGTTTTGTATAAATGTGTATTAACAATGTATCCTTGGGCCCGGTGTAGCAGCCTAGTGGCTAAAGTCCTTGTCTTGCACTCCCTGGGATTCCATATGTGCGCTGGGATTCCACATGTGTGTTGGTTCGTGTCCCAGCAGCCCCACTTCCCATCCAGCTCCCTGCTTGTGGCCTGGGAAAGCAGTCGAGGACGGCTCAAAGCCTTGGGACCCTGCACCCGTGTGGGAGATTTGGAAAAAGTTCCTGGCTTCTGGCTTTGGACTGGCTCAACTCCGGTTGTTGCAGTCATTTGGGGAGTGAACTGGAGGATGGAGGATCTTCCTCTGTGTCTTTTCCTCTCTGTATATCTGACTTTCCAATAAAAGTAAGTAAATCTTGAAAAAAAAAGAATTCTTACAAAAAAAATAATGTATTCTCAATGAAGACAAGGTTATGTTCTAGACAGGCTGAGTAACTGGATGAAGAACAGTTATGTATGAGGCATGATGAGCAAAACTGAGCAGAGAACTGGCATATATACAACTAGACACCTGTCAAGGCCATCCATGTGTGGTCCCCAAGAAAGCCATAAGGCAGCTTCTATGTTTCCATGTTAGAAAGGAACTGCCTCACAGACTCTGGAAGATCAGAACCACTGGACAGTACTTACTATGCACGAAAACACAGCCAGAGAAAACAAAAAAAGCAGTAGTTACCCCAAGACATATCAGATAAAAATGTCAGCTTTTTCCAGTTGGCTTTAAAAAACACAATGTTTTACTATAAATAGTTTCAATAAATTGAAATTTTATTTTGATTACAATTATCATCTCAGAGTAATCCAATAAAAGATTACAGAGATACAACTAAATGAACGGACATAACCTAAATCAGTGTGGAAATGGAAAAATAAAAAAAAGAAGAAAACTAAAGATACAGCTTTTAGACTGATGGAATTATGATTCCTTATGAAGGAGTATACCATTGTAGTAAAATGGGGAAAAATCTGTCAGGGGGTGGGAGTCTGCGGGGGGAATCCCAGTGTATACGAAATCGTACCACATAATTCAAAAATTCAAAATAAAAAAAATATATATAAAAGATACAGCTTTTTTATGGACTCAATTATTGACTACCTTAACGATTTCCTAAGGTCCCCAAGAATAACAGTGAGAAAATGTTCTTTGTTGCTACAAAAGAATCTTCAACAAAATGACTTCCTATGAATATATGTGTCCCTTCTATTCAATAAGGAGCTAGGAAAATTTTGCAGTGTGAAAAGCACTTCAGAAACCTTTCATTAAATGAACTTTAAGATCTACTGGGTTTACTTAGTTGCACCTTGCAGGAGCGACTCTTTCCGGCACACTTACGTCTCACTTCTTTGCTCAGCTCTCCTTTCCCTTTGGGAAGATCATATTCCCATCATACACACAGTTACCCTTAAAGTCTTTTCTTTCTTACCCAAATATGCTCTCAGGGCAGACTGGGAGAATCACTTGTCTAAGCAGAAAGGATTCATGACACTAGAAAAGATTTACACACTCCTGTATCCCTTCACTCAGACCTTAGAGTTTTCATATTCTTCCTCCCCACTTTTGCCTCGACACACAACCAATGTCCCCCACCCCTGCACTCTAACGAACATCAAACACTTCAACAAAAGGAAGAGTTCTTAATCTGGTGTCTGGAGATTCCACGGATACTTTCTTGGGGTCCTTGATCTGTCAGGCATTGTATCCTGATTGGGTAAACATGGGTGCATTTATCTTAGAGTTTTCGGGAAGCTCTGACAGGAGCCAACATAAAAAACCGCTGAGGCTTGCTAAACTGAAAGAATGGGGTTTCAGGTCTAGACTTCACAAAGAGAGAACAGGAAGTATTGTACGGGTAGAAAGGCTTCACCAGGGTCCCCGAGTTACAGCACAGGGGTGGCTGGCTCCAGGAAACATCACTAGGTGTCCCCTTCCCCTACAGTGGGGGCTACTACAACACCTTAGTAGAGCAAATGATCACTCATGAAATGGGGACATACCTTTAAAGCTTCTATCACAAGGTCCCTTGCTTCAAGCTCTCCTTCAAGAATACTGAATAGTGTCAGGAGTTCAGGCTTGCTGAGTTTTTCCAGATTCATTCTGTCAGCCTGAAACAAAGACAATCATCAGATAATCTACAGAAGACAGGGTTGATCTGATAAAACCAAAGGAAAAAAAGGAGACTAGCAAGAGCAATGATTGCAGTCTGGATTACTGTAGGAAGAGCTATAACATAGTAACTTTCTATGGTTCATCATAAACTGAACAGTAAGAGAAAATAAAACTCAGTTGGGTTACTGACCTCCTCACCACTCACAAAGCACAACCTTGGTTGTCTTTATTTGGGCACATTTACTAATGAACACTCAAGGTCTCTGAAAGAACTGGTCATGCATTTCGTTCACCAGAAGTTCATGTAATAGTGTTACAATGAATACCAGCCATTTAACTGAAAAATTGTGAGATCATGAAAAGGTCTCCCAATTTCAGACAAGGAAATTCCAAAGCAGTGTACAAAACATTCTGACATCCCACTTTAATTGGTTGAAATGAAATTGGAAATGCTGTCTGAGATGAAGATTGGTGGGAACAAAGGAGAAAATTTTCTTTTTAACTGTCTATTTTCACAGCAGCAATCACAATATTTGTATTCTGCATAGTAAAACAGACTTGAATACAATAACATACAAGTCTATTCTTACAAAAAACTTCTTAAAATACTTTTGTTTAAACATCTTCATTGGCAAGGCAATTACAAACTGAATTCAACTTAATTAAGTTTGCATTTCTACCAACCATCTTTTGAAATAACTGCTAACTGGCAAATTGACACAAACTCACTCTTTTCTATAGATTAATCTCTCGTAGGCCACACACACACACTCATACCTGCAATAAATCTCAGGGCCTTCAGATCAGTGTGTGGGCAGACACATTTCACCATCTGCAAAGTAGTGCAACTGGTATTTCCCCTCACCCACTTTCTACTTCCACATTGCCATTCTCACATAGTTCCCCTGAAAGTGAGTGACAACATGACAAATTTACACACCTTCTGGAACTACTCCTTACCAAGTTGTGGAGGCACACAAAGGCTTTCTGATTCTTCCAGAGCCACTGCCTTTACATAAAGAGAACATGAACAGAATGTACGCTTCACTACTTTCACTGTTTCAGGACGTGACACACTAGATTTTTTATCATACAGTAAAATAGCCTCAGTGTGACATCAGTTTTAACTGTTAACTTTCTGACTAGTGAAGTCTCTTAACTAGCAAGTGATTCTCACTTTGGTATTTGAGGAGTGCCTCATAACAATTATTATTATTATTATTATTTACTTCTTATTATCACATTATGATACAGGCCCAAAGGCCTTGAGATTTCCCTATCCCCTCCCCAATTCCCTTCCCTCCCATTGAGTTTCCCTATATTATTACTGTAGCATGGTTCTTTATAAGCAATCATATGTCCATCATTGCAGGTATGGACAATGGCAGAGAGTCCAGCATTCTATTGTCAAGATATAGTTAACAGTTCCATCTTTGATCTGGAAACAGAGACACATATTGCATTGTATGTTCACATCTGGATATAACAGTCTCCATTACATAGTTACTATACATCCCCTTAACTAAAAAGCCACAAAAAAAAATCAATAACAGGAAGAAAAAAGAAATTAGCAATGCCATGAAGTTAAATAACATGCTACTGAATGACTAATGTGTCGCTGAAATTAAAAAGAAAATCAAGAACCTTCTTGAAGAAAATGATGCTACTGTATGATCTATGAGTCACTGAAAAATTTAATGAGAAAGAGTTTTTGAAGAAGTGAAACAAAAAAAATCAAAATCCATGATCTATAGTTTCTGCTGATCTTTGCTGGTGATATGTGTCTCCCGTTGGCAACAAATAGATGGGTTTTGTTTTTTAATCCAGTCTTCTAATCTATAATGTTTGATTGATGCATTTAAGCCCCTTACATTCAGGGTTAATATGAATGGGTGATAATTTGGTTTTGTCATTTTAGGAATGGGTTGTTCATTGATTTACTCTTCTTTTGTTATTTTACTGGAATGTTCTTCAGATTTGTCTGGTTTTGGTGGCCACTATTCCTTTTCTCTGTCAAGAGAACATCTTTAAGTTCATTTGTACGGCGTAGTTGGAAGAGGCATATTCCTTTAACTTTTCTTTACTATGGAAGAATTTTATTTCATTTTTAAACGAAAACTTTGCTGAGTACATTATCCTGGGTTGACGATTTTTAGCTTTTAGAACCTGGAATATGTCACTCCGTTCTGTAGTTTCCTCTGAGAGGTCTCCTGTGTACTTAACTGCCTTTATATGTCAACTGATTTTTTTCACGTGCACATTTAAGGATCTTTTCCTTATCTTGGATTGAAGAGAGATGATTATCATGTGTTGTGGTGAAGATTGCTTTTGGACAACCCTGTTGAGAGTTCTGTGCCCCTCCTAGATGCTGTTTCCCAATTATTTCTCTAGATTAGGGACGTTTTCCCTTATTATTTCATTGAATACACTTTTAATCCCAGTTTCTCTTTCTGCACCTTCTGGGACTCCCGTAACTCTTATATTTGGCCTTTTAATAGTGTCTCTCAATTCTTGAATACTTTTTTTTTTAGCTTGACCCAGCTCTGCTTCCAGCTTTTTATTTGTTTCCTGGTGATAGGAAATATCTTCCAATTCTGAGATTCTTTCTTCTGCTTCATTCATTCTATTTTGGTGACTCCACCGTACTTTTAATTTGCTCCACTGCATTCTTAATTTCTGATATATCAGCTTTCACTTGATTCATTTCCTGTGTGACATATTTCTTAAATTGTTTGAACTTCTGCTTTACGTGTTTCTCATTGCTGATAAGACGCTTTATAACAAGTGTTGTGAATTCTGTATCCCCCATTTTCTCTATGTATTCCTCAGTTAACTCTGAGGCTGGCAAAGGCTTTTGCTTCTTTGCAGCAGGGTTTTCAGTAATATACATTGTGCCTCTGTCTCTGCTTTTGCTCTTGGTCATTGTACTTCTCGTTACCAGATTCTTCTCCTTGGGGGCAGGTTTCTAAGCTTTGTCACCCACAGGTCTACAATTCTATTTTGCTTATTGTAGTGGTGCACGGTTCTTTGTTTGCAGTCACTCGTGCTACTCCCTCCAATGAGTTCCAGGTCTGGCTTCTTATGTTGGATTTCCACCATGGTCTTAGGAGCCCCAGCTCCTGGCTTGCCAGTCTGTTCCTCCTGTGATACCATGCTGAGGCTGTACTGTTGTCTGTACAACCTTTCTCCCAGTTCCAGTTCAAGCAGTTCCCAGGATTAGGGAGACACCAGGAATCCTATATAACTAGATTGTTGGTGGTGCTGATCTTGTCAGAACCTGTTGACCATTAGGTCTCAGAGCCACTTAGTCCTATTTCGACCCATATGATGCCAAAGTCGTATTATTTTCCCTGTGGGACCAATGCAATGCACTGAGCTCAGTGAGTTCACTCCCAGTTCAGTGCATGCACAGCTCACTGTTGTCCCTGCAGTCTTACAGCTTTTGCCACACTGTACAAAATGGTGCCTGATGTGCCATTATTAGAGTTCTTGATCTTCTGGACATCAGGTCTGAGGGCTACCTGGACCTATCATCTTGGGTGGAACCTATAGGATGTCACACTGTACTTCACTGATCCAGAAATGAGTTAACTCCCAGCTCAGTGCATGTGCAGTCCTGCCCCCATAGCCTTTGCCTCCTTAAACAAAATGGCACTCGATTCAGATCTAGGGGGTTGACTGGGCTGTGAAATCCATTTTGTTCCCACACTGCCTGTCTGGGGCCTGCTGCTCTGTCTCTGTTCCTGGTCAATTCAAACAGATCAGCAGGATGGGCAGTTCTTTGTCTGGGTTCACCTCCTGAGCTCCTGGTGAATGTTCCTTTTCATTTTGTTCTGGTGGAGTTCTGGCTGCTGCAGCATTTCACATTGTCACTTGCTGAATGCCACTGGGTATTGGTCACTGCATCACCAACCACACTGTCGTTTTTGCTGCTTTCCTGTGTCTGTCAGTCTCCAGTATCCTTCTGCTGTTGTTCTGTCCTATCTTATTTCCTGGAATGTGCCCTCTCTGCTTCACACTAGCTAATGTTTCTCCATCTGTTTAAATGTGTGCTTACTCTATTCTGTCATCTTGATTCCGACAATAACAATTATTTTTTTAAAAGAAAATCAAATAAAACAAAAATTCCATCAAGCTAATAACATTACATAGAATGGACGATGGCCTGTTGGAAAGTGCACAAGGCTTTGTGCTAAGCTGTGTGACAGGACAAGTTTTCTAATTCTCAGGGACAAAGATGGGATCTAACTCACAGGTTACTGTGAAGACTGCGTTAATAAATGCAGACTATCTTATCAAATCCAAGATACCAGCTAAATAACTGGATAACTCTATTAAAATGTTTTTACTTATTTAATGAAAGGGAGGAAAGGGAGATTCACTTTTCCATCATAAACAGCCTGAGTTGGGCCAGACAGAGGCAGGAGCCAAGAGCCAGGAATTCAATCCAGACCAAATACTCGAGGCCTGCTGCTTCCCAGGATGTATATTAAGAAGCTGGAATCAGCACTGGAGCCAGGAGTTTAACCAGGCACCTGAACATGGGATGTGGGCATACAAAATGGTATCTTAGCTACTGCACCAGAAGCCCACTCTGGTTTAATTACTAATAGTTATTATCTTCTTTGACTTTTCAAAGAATGTTAAGAAAGACATTAGTAGCATTCAGAGTAGCCCATATCAACAGCATCAGAAATATCTTCCCCTGCCCTTTTGTAGATGGGAACTGTACCTGAAAAATGTGGCACGTCCAGGAGTGAATCCACTGTTTTCTTAGATAAGACCCCCATTCCTCATGGTTTCATGTTTTTATTTCCCTCAGGGAGATTATAAGGTGGAGGAAATATCCTATCATTTAATGTTCTCCCCTTCCATTATGTAAAGCAGATAATGAGCATGTGGTAAAGGGTTCTATAAATAACAGCAACACACGGTAAATCAACTGAGCTTAGGAACAGAGCTAAAAGTGACAGTGTCCACACAGGACTCTCTTCTCAATATCTGCACAGACCTTGAACATTCTTTATGTATTAGAGACCCCAAACTGTGTCTGTAATACATAGGAAGTATAGATAAGTAAAATAAAATAGGCTGAAACTGAGGAGCACAGAAATTTAGTCTCAGCTCTGTCACTGACCAGTTACATAGCCTTGAGGAAATTATACCATTTTTGAACAGGTAAAATAAAAGATTAGTTAGTCTCTAAAGTCTTTCTTGGTTCCAGTCTAACATTCCAGATTAATAAAAAAAAATCAAGGTTTAGTTGTTAGTAAAAATGAAGAGGTAAAATATATAAAGAACTAAACCAAATTGTATCTAAATCAAAGTATGTACAATGTTGTGATATATATTCTCAAGGCTAGCACTGTGTATATATCTGTATCCTCTGACAGAAGATTTAAATCTTCAGAGTCACTTTAATTATAAAGTAATCCAGCTTAGGCAAGAACAAAAGTTGTCATTGGCATGAATAATTTCTTACTTGTGATCTCTATAAATCACTTCTGCATACAAATTTTATTATCTTGAACATTTTACCAACTTGTGTCAACTTTAGCATAGTGCCAGCATGAAGTGGCTACAACATAAACATAAGGAAGCAGTTGGTGTTGTGCTGCAAGTTAAGCTGCCATTTACAATTCCTACATCTAATGTGGGGTGTCAGTTGGAATTCTGGTCACTCCCCTTCCAATTCAGTTTCCTGCTAATGCAAAATGGGAGGCCACGGACTGACCAATTGCTTGGACCCCTGCCACCCACATGAAAGACTAGATGGAGTTCTGAGATCCTGGCATTAGGTAGGGGACTGAACAAATGTATGAAAGAGCTCTCTCTCTTTCCTTGTTACTCTTTCAAATAGATGAAAATAAACAAAAATAAACATTAAGAAAATGTATTACACAGAAGGAAAAAGGAGGGCCACAGCTGTGTAACTCGAGCATTAATGTTTTTGCATACTTTAATGATCTTTATTAGCACTCAAGTGTAGCAGTTCCTAGTTACTTGAAGCTAACGGCAATATATGGAATTATAATTTTTTGCCTGAAATATAAGCGAACGACAGTAAAACTGTTTTAGGATGGTGGGGATGGGGTGATACTGACCTGTTAATTGGTGGAGTTACACTTTTGTCCTCAAGTATAAATTTCTTAGGGTTTTCTTCAGTTAAAATTTGGGAAAATTGACAACTATAGTTAAAATGCCATCAGCGTGGTAGAATAGTGTCCAGTGCTGCAAAATAAAAAATATATTGATAAACTTGTTAATTCCTGTTATATCAGCTGTCATTATGGTAGATAAAGCCTGAGCTGTAGGCAGATACCAAAAAGGAAGAAAACACCAGTTCTTGAAGCTAAATAATATATTTTAAAAAGTACCAGGAATCTGACTTACCTTTTACAATTACAATTCAGACAGGTGGGCCTTTCAACTTTTTTTAACTTTAAAATGTCCTCTGTGCACTGTCAGTCATTCAGACTAACTTCTGAATGCCACTAGAAGAGAATGACCATTCTTCTCTCCCTGAATTAATGCATTTGCTTGACTCACCACGAATTTGTACAGCCAACTCAGAAAAATATCAAACTCACAACTGAAATGTCCAAACTGCCAGGTTTACATGTGGGAAATTTCAATCTCCTTACCTCCTGCCAATCCCATAAACAAACGAGTCAATGGGTCTCCATCTCAACTCTGACACAGGTTACACAGCAACTACACAGGTTCAGCCTCTACTTTCCCTTCTGTTTCCAAACAGTAAGTGCTAATTTATATCCAAATTTTTTATATGTTTCATATATATCTATATGTATGAAGCCCAGTCAGTGTTTAAAAAAAAATAATGGGCTTTCCATTTACTTTGATAAAATGTAATTTTTGTCTTGCATTTTAAGAAATCAAATCTGAAAATCTACTTGATTTGTTGAAACCTAACAAATCAAATAAGGACAGTGTCAAAGGAAGAAATAAGCCAGCAATACTTGTTGTTTTAGTCAACCAAAAATCAGTCATTAAACTAATTAAGACTCTCTCAATTTAGGAGAGAAGTGTGGGTGTTTTATGCTGTCAACAATATGGAGTTAGCAACATGGTGGCAAACCACTAAGTGAGCTATCCCAGCCGTTTCTGCTCAATAGTTGGGGAGAACGAGACAGCTCAGAATTTTCAGAAAAAGACAGTTCTAATCCTACATTTATTAACCAGAAAGATGACTGCCAGATTTTTGGCATGCCACTTTAGTCTACAGACTCATTCCCCTCATTTTCTAAATGAACTGTTGCTTGTATTGTCAACAAGCGTTAAGTGACTTTGAAAGACAAGCTCATTTCAACCAGATGTTCAGCGCATTGCTTCCTCCAAGACTCAACCTTCCTTCGGGCTTAGAAATAGATCTTTCTGTCTAAGGAATGCCGCAGCCTATGAATTTGAAATAAAAACCACTTGTGGACAAACTGGATACATTATCATACCCATGATAGAGCCAGCAATAGCTATATTATGCTTTACAGTTTTCTCAGGAAAAAAACTCATACAAATATATACAATTAAAACAGCTGAAGCTCTCTAAATCTCCATGCCCAGAAGAAATAAGCCCATGAAGGGTTTAAGTATAAAGCTTCTGTTTTCACAAACTGATTTTAACTCAGCTTGTCCTGCACCATTTGGTGTATTCACTGGTTCCCACCAAGTCAGCGTCAATGTGTCTGCTCTAGATGAACTCTGATGTGTCAGTCCAGGAGTCACGGCCGTCCAAGAGGGCACCCTCCCTCCCTGCTGCTTCCTCAGCTGCATGGGTGGTCGTAGTGTGGTTCAGCTCTGCCCACTGTTCTCACCCAGCCCCTCTCTGGGTGACCAAGCTCCACTCTGCAACTCGGAGTTACCTCTACAGGAGAGCAGGCATTGTGGCCCTTTCACCACACACAGGCTGACACAGAAAAGAAACACCAGGAACAGCTTCCATAGCTGTGTGAGACGGAGGGCAGGGCAGGGTGGAGTGTGAGATGTTTGGCAGGGTGGAGTATGAGATGTTTGTCTGTCTAGTATCTGGGTGTGAACATATCTTTATGTGAGACTGAAGGCTCTTTTCCTTCTCAAGTGATAAGGGACACAGAAGGAAAACATTTTTAGATGAACTTTAGGTAGTTCTTGACAAGGAAATATCTTTAAAAAAGAAAAGAAATGAAAAGACAAGGAAAAATCTACACCTATATGTTTTTAAAAATCAGCTCTTATATTTTTAAATGTCAGTTATTTTACTTAGGAGATGTAACTCCTGCAAAGTTGGATAAAAATGACTTCTTTATCATATACTCAGATACCAAATTTAAGCAACTTAGACTACAACTGACTCATAGGCCATCAATAGGTTTTTAGTATTAATGATCAGATATAATAAAGATATAAAACACCTTGTTCCAGTTATATTCTTTCATGTACATATAAAGAAACAAGAATATAAGAGACCAGTTAAGCCTTGAAACTCAAAGAGCTAGGAGTGGGTGTCTGGCCTAGAGATGAAGACACCTGTATCCCTTATCAGAACTCCCTGGGTTTGATGCCTGCCTCTGGCTCCTGGCTCCAGCTGCCTGCCAACATGGGTCCTAGGAAGCCATGGTGAGGGTTTAAATAACAGAGCTCCTGACACCCACGAAGGAAACTTAGGTGGGACTGAGTTGTGGTTCCCAGTTTGGTGCTGACCCTGCCGTGGCCATGGCTGGCAGTGGAGAGTGACCTGGTGGCTGAGAGCTCTCCCCTCTCTCTTCTTACTCCTCAAATAAAATGAAAACAACCAAATAACATGATTGTTCTTAAGTTATAAAAAGGGTGTTTTCACAGCTCCCCATAGGGTGTCATACTTCCTTTAAAACCTAGTACACGTGAAATAACAATGAATGAAATCTGTCACATCTATAAAGACTAAATCTAACTACAGACAAAAATGTACTGCTATTTTTAAAAACCTATCCAAGGCAACCTCTTAGGCGAGGGGTGGGAAGTGTTGACATGTTACCTTGATATCGCAAAAGCTGCAAGGTTCCCCAGCATCTGGCATATCTGGTTTTCAAAAGGGTTATTTAGGCATTTGGGCTAAGAGAGTGACACATTCCAAAAGAGCCCTCACCTCTCTTGGCATTTTAGGGTCGGTCTAGGAAAGAAAAAAACATCTGCATGCTCTAAGAAAATCATTTCCTAACCAAGAAAGTAGATCTTTCATACATTTGTTAAAGAAGATCATTTTTGCTTTTATTATTTACAGAAATTCTAAAATCAAGGCAAAAAAATCTCGTTTTATTCAGTTTGCTTTTTATATTAAGCAGTATTAAGTCTGATCATCAATATCTCAAGGGAAGCTTCTCTCTTACTGAACTACCTGGATCCGCAAACAACATGTTAGCAGGCGGAGCTGTGCTCCCTTAAAAGCTGCATGCTGAAGCCCTCACTCCCACCACCTCAGAATGTGACTGTATTTGGAGACAAGGGCTTTAAAGGGATAATTAAGTTAAATGAGGCCTTTCGAGTAGGCCAGAATCCAGTATGACTGGTATCTTAAGCAAGAAGGGCAACTTTGGATATGGACAGATAAGAGGGAGGTAAGATGTGAAAACACAGGGAGAAGACAGACTGTCCAAGCCAAGAAGAAACCAGCCTCGCCGACCCTTGGGTCTTGGACTCCCATCCTTAAATTATGGAAACTAAATTGCACTTAATTAAAGCCACCTGGGGTCTGTGACGCTCTATTTTGGCAGCCCCAGCAAACTAATCCAACACACTAATTATTTTCTAGTTTTAAAGACCATTACACCAAATGGTCTTTTCCTCCGCAGCAGAGCACCATGAGAGCGGTTGTGAAAAAGTTCACAGAAAATGTGTGGTATGAAACTATATATGGGCTTTAAAAAGTTTTGCACACACACACATCTTTTAGTGTTCATTGTGCCCTGGTATATTATTTCTCAGACTGTCTTGCTTTATCAGCCTTCTCCCTAGCCATGCTACAGATGGCAACCTTTACAACAGAATGGCTTTAGAGCACTTTTAGAGGCCCTCTGAAAGGAAAGTGCTTTGAGTTATCCTAAAATATCACACTTAACAAAGAAACGACACTCGTGCTATGGGACCAACACTGTCAGCACAGACATGTGTAGTTCTCAAAAGGCCAGCTCTGTGATTAAGCTAAAACTCTTTATAAAGCCAGCACTTCAGCACTGTAGTAGTACTCCATTCAAATACACAATGTTTGTAGCAGAATCTAGAATACCATGTTTTCTGAATATGTGCTTACTACAGAATTTAGTTAATAATGATATTGTACAAAATCACAATTTCATGATTCCACAGCATCATTTTTAAAGAACCCAAGTAATAATAGTGAATGAAAAAAGACATATATTGAGCTGATATTAATGGCATGTGCCAGACCGTGCTAAGTCGTTGACGTGTGTGAACTCAACTGATCCTTGTGACACCTTCAGGTGACAGCTACATCCACCAAGCAGTTCATCATCACCCCCCCCCCCCCAATTTAATAGATGGCAAAGCAGAGGCAGAGACAAAATCACTGGCTCAAAGCCTCACCCAGATGGTATGCAGCAGAGATGGCATCTGAACACAGGGAACTTGACTACAGAGGCTTTCTTGGCAACCACTTCTACTTGGTGACCACAGTTCACATCAGAACTTTAATCAGCCTTAGGAATCTGGTGGTGGTTCACAAACAGGGAATGGACCTCTCAAACAATCTTGTGCATCTGTCTCTTACAGATGAGCACCGAGACCAGAGCTGTTACAGGAATGTCAGTAGAAGTAGGTTAGCATGCAGGTCTGCTTAGATCTTGTGTAAGCTACTTTCTGGGCTACTGCGACAGATAGCAAAGTTTTGCTCTGTCATTTTGCTCACGCGTCTCATACTTTGTGCGTGTGTGCTTACATGATGCCAACCAGATTTGTATATTTATGGAAGAAAAGCAGGAGGAAGTCTTGTGATCATAAACAATTAGACATGTCTACCCCTCAACCAAAGACATCAGCACAAAGCCGCTAAAACAGGTCCGTCTACCTGGGTATCTGCTTACACCCTTTCAAGTATTCTTCTGTGAGCAAAAACTACACCAGAAGAACTACACCAGCTAAACTGCTGCAGTGTGTATCAGTGAAGATGAATAATAGTTTTAAACATTAATAAAAACCTTTTTTGCAAAAACATACATCTTTTAAGATTAGACTATTATTGGAAATTTGAACCACTTCCACAGCATTTAGTAGTTGGCTTTAACCTAATTTAAATGAAATGACAACATTTCAAGCAAATTTCTGCCTATAGCATCTATCTACTAGCCTCCTTAATTTTTGCTCCTTTAAAATAAAACCATCACAAGAATAGAATGGTTACGTGTAGACTGATTTATTTCCATCAAGCAATTTATGGGCTACAATTCTACAGGCAGCCTGGAATGCAAAAACCCTTTGAATGCTAATTGTAAGCTGAAGTCATGGACTGCATTACGATTCCAAGCTGGGAGAAACTCCATATGGAATATGATATTGGAGGACAAACCATAAAGCAGCTGAAGTCCTTGTACCTGAGCCAGGCCTATAATCTGACTCTCCCTGAACTGCAAAGAACTTCACCCAAACCTGACAAAAATCTAACCAGCAATAGTGTTTTGTAGATCACAGACTTTTTTTTTCTCTTAAAGCTTAACATTTGGCAAGCCACTGAATATCACACAAAACAAACCAAGCACTGGTTAGTGCTGGGACAATGATTCTCCTGGGGGCGGTGTATTACACAGTGGAAAGGGCAGGATTTGAGAGTCTCATGGCTTTGCGCTTGACTCACTGAACTTTAGTTCTTCATCTGTAAAACGAGCATACTAATGTGTGCTTAACAGGTGGCTTCACGGCTTAAGTCAGTTAGTGACTGGCCTATTCTCTCACTGCTTTTCCTGGAGGAGCATTCACTTGGTTCCACCTGCAAGGACAATTAAGTTTGGCTTTTCCCAATGGCTTAGCATTGTCTATCTGTCCAGTGTCTAACTTACAGATCAAAGCAAGCTTACTTCCTCTGAGCTGGCAGGTTGATCTGCTACAAGAAAGAGACAGCATGGCCAGCTCCTTGGAAACTCAGTTGAGGGATGCACATTTGGAACCCATTTCCAGGCCAACCAAGCACATTCTTCTGCTTGAATGGGCTCTCTGTGCTCTTAGGACATGGGTGCTAAGCAGCATGCCTTTTTATTGCTTTTAATCAAGTCACAATCTTATTCTGTAATGACTGTGAAATGCAGCTTTTTACATTAAATTAAATACATGGTGGGTGGGTAAATATCTACATTCACAACTCAGAAGGAGGTACTCTCTACTACTACATCAACTCAATTGCTTACTACATCAACTCAATTGCTTACACAGATCTGTCTTAATGCCCCACAAGGCTTTGCTTTTTACTAGACAACTTCTCTTCCTATTCAATTTGATGAAATCTAGCACATATAAATATCTGGTCCAATGAGTTACTAGAAGAAGGGCCAGCGCCGTGGTGCAGTAGGCTAGGCCTCTGCCTGTGGCACTGGAATCCCCTATGGGTGCCAGTTCATGTTCTGGTTGCTCCACTTCTCCAACCAGTTCCCTGCCTGGGAAATCAGTGGAAGATGGCCCAAAACCTTGAGTCCCTGTACCCACACGGGAGACCAGGGAGACGCTCATGGCTTCTAGCTTCAGATCAGCTCAGCTCTGGCCATTGCAGGCACTTGGTAAGTGAATCAGTAGATGGAAAATCTCTCTGTTTTTCCTTCTCTCTATAACTGCACCTCTGTCTTTCAAATAAAAATAAATACATCTTAAAAACAAACAAACAAACAAAACCACAAAGGGTAACTGGAAGAATGCTGTTCAGTATTCCTGAATCCCAGTCAACACAACTAGACTTCATCTTTTAGGAAATGAGAAGCCATTTTTAACTCGGTGAATGAGGAAAGTGTAGTTTTAGGAGGGTAAAGGCTTAAGGTACAGACTATACTTGACAAAAAATTTGGAAGCAGACAGAGTAGTTGGAAGCAAAACTTACCAGCATAGGGATGAGATAAAAACATCTGACCTGGGAAAATAATATTAAGGATGGAAAAGACTGACAAAGGGATGCTAAAGAGAACTTATAGCAACTTGGTGACTGGTTCTATTTCAGGAAGCAAAGAGGGGAAATAATCGCAGATCCGCTGAGGTTTTGAGGCTGGGTGACAAGAATGATGATGCCATTGACAGAAACAGGGATGTTAGAAAAGGAACTGATTTTAGAGAGAAATGATGATTGCACTATGAGACATACCGACTGAGGAGCAGTCAGACCCCACAGGGACCGTGCGAGGAGCCAGCGAGGGCGGTGAGTGCCCAGGGCTTACCAGTGGAGAAGCCTTAGGGCAGCCCAAAGCAGAGCAGTTTCACATTCTGACAGTGAAGAACCAGTCTGCCTCTGCTACTCTTCTAGCACCAGGAAGGACCAGTTAGCACAAGTCAAGCCATCCTCTTTCCACCCACTCGTAATTCCAAAGTTAGTGTTTTTCTTTCTTTTTTTTTTTTCTACAACTGATCCCTCAGCTATCTTCCCTCCCTTTCTGCTTCATAATGCAGTTCTTATCTCATAATTACGACCTTTTGGCTTTCCTTCGCTGGTTCTCACCTATGAGCAAAGCCAGAGCACACTCCCTCCCAGCACCTTGCACTAAGGATTATGCAGATGCCCCTAAAGCACTCAGGGGCAGGAATCTTTTCAATAAACCCCCATCCTGTTCTCTCCCATTTTCATTTTCTTTTTTAAAAGATTTAGTTATCTGAAAGGCAGAGAGAAAGAGCAAACTCTTTCATCAACTGGCTCACTCCTCGAATGGCAGCAAAAGCCAGGTCTGGATCAAGTGGAAGCCAGGAGACAGGAACTCCATCCATGTGGGTGACAGGGGCCCAAGCACTTGGACCGGCTTCCACTGCCTCCAAGGCACATTAGCAGGAAGCTGGACTGGAAGCAGAATAGCTGAAACTAGAACTCAAACTCTGAGATGACATTGTTACAAGGAGTGTCTTCACCCGCTGCACCACAACTGGCTGCTGGTCCCTTGCTCTCCTCATCGAGTTCCTATTACACTCTCAATGATGGGTTGTCTTCTTTAAATTATGCTTGGCTAGAAGTCAGAAAGGTGTCATTCAAGAGCAAAGGATGTATTTAGAGTGAAAGCTTTGGCTTTGTCCATGAAATGCAGTTTGGAAATACCTGAGAGGGACAGCCACATCACTGCATCCTTGATTTCAGGACCTGACTTCCGTATCTTCACTCTCTCCTTCCCTCAGTCTCTCTGCCCCTAATCTGTGTGTTCTCACCCCAGTTTTGGTTGTTCCTCTAACAACTTCTTGCAGTAGTTTTGGTTGGTTTTAAAATCACTTCTAAGTTTGAGGGTGTGGGGGAGGAAAGTCACAAGTAAGATAAAAGTCACATTTAATCGAAATTGTCATTGAAAGTCCCTGAAGTCTCACAGAAGACAGAAGCTGTCTAGGAACCACTTGCCAGTGAGGATGGTGGTACTCAAGTCAGTGCTGGTTGGAGCTCAGCAACTGGTAATTCCGAATGAGGTCATCAGCTGGCTGGGTCCCTTGCCTTTCTTTGTCCTCAGGCTAAAAAGTTCAAAAGAAAACTTGCATAGCAACATTATTAGACACACATACTTCCAAAGAGATAAAAACACTCCTAAAAGCTCAGACTTCTAAGATAATAACATATGCAAACTTTGCTTCCCTCTACTTAGGCATCTGAGTGATACACTGAAAAATATGTAAACAAATCAAGCAATAAGGAAAATCATGCGAAAACATGATTTTAAAACAAAAGCTAAAGAATAGTTAACGTTATTTTTTCATTCACATGCCATGTGCTAATAATAATAATAAGACCTATCAAGTAGTAAGTGCTTCTGGCACACAGGCCCCAGTAACTTTTCTGTCTTACAGCTGAGGTAACTGATGTACTCTGGAGACAGAAACTCTGCTCCTGTCCTGGGTCACATCATTCAGTGGTAGCAGAGTTGGGATTTGAACCCTGGTTTGCCTCAGAAGTCTGTGTTGTAAACAATCACTCTCTATGGGATCACCACTTAAAAAAAAAAAAAAAGCCTTCTTCTCACCTGATACAAGAGAGAACCACAACTTGGAAGACTTGACTTCAAGTACTACAGCGAACATTCAGGACAATGAAATGGCCTGCTTAGAAACAGGCAGGTAAGCCACCAGAGAGGTCACTCACCACAGACTAGACAAATTTCTCCTGGAGATAAACCCCTGCTGTTCCTGTCTCAGCAAACAGCAGTTCAATAGCTTCCCCCACCCTCCCCCCAGAAACTCCAGTTTGTTCCACTTCAAACGGGGAGCATTCAACTCAAGGTGCACAGTTTAATGGGCAGCCCCACAACCCCGAACCGGCCAAGACGTCAGCCCACTCTTCAGAATTGGTCTGGAGGCTTATACAGAAGGGCCCATTCTGCCCTGTGCTGTTTGTAGTTTGTGTTAACTGAAGCGCACAAAATCAACTAAACTCCATTTTAAAAAATTCCAAAGTAAATCAGTAACTTGTCAAAATCAAATACACGGAAACTATCCCTCAACAAAAATCCCCACCAAAAAATAAAATCCTACAATGCAAAGGCAGCGCTTAGGCCTAAGTCTGGTTCATATTTCATGACACCAAAATTCTGCTACCTAACCAGCAGCTGTTTTCTTATGATAGTGGAGTTCTGTAATACCTCAGGGAAAAAAAATCATGTTCAACCAAGACAAAAAAAGCATACTGCAGATACTGACAAGAAGTCCCATATTTTATCAGGATACTATCTTTCCAGTAAAGGCGACAGCTTCAAACTTAGTTTTCCTTTTTTCCTGGCTCAAACACTCATTAAGCATTAAGTCACATTGTGTGTGTGTGCGTATGGACACACCTATCTCTCTCTCTCTCCACACACACACACACACACACACACACACACACACACACACACACACACACCAGGCACTATAAGAATAAAAGGAAAAAGAAAGCTCTGTCTGCCCTCATGGACTTCATGTGCATACAATGTTTTCCTGCACTGAACGTGCCAAACAGATGCTGACAAAGTTAGAGGAAAGATTTCCAAGATGCAAAGGTGTATCAAACAGGGCTTGCTTACTGTGCCAAATCAGAGAATGCTCAGCTTTTCCCTCCCATTTTGTCAAGGTCTTGGCAATCGCCACTGACTTGGTTTCCTCAGTCTCTGACCCCAGCTTGCTTTCTGTCCTCTGTTCAGGTCATAGGATACATACACACATCTCACATTTATTTGGGATTTGCTATTCTGGGTTTTCTCTGCTGCTCTGGCCAGGGGGCCCTGCTTCCCCCTGCGGCGGCAGCAGGGCAGTTGCGTTTGCTGGGGAGACCCTCCACACAGTCTCTTCTTTGTGCTCTCTTCCTGGAGATCTGGAAACAATCAGGTGGCAGAACCCTGAGCCCCCGAGAGCGAGCTCAGCTCTGAAGCTTGGAACCTCACCCCCCAGACACTGTTCCCTTCATGAAGGCACCATCACCCTCTGGGACAGCAACTTCTTGCATCTCAGCGCTTTGGCTATATGTAACAGCAGGAGAGGGAAGGGGGGGGGGAGAGCTAAAAATAAGGCAGATTTTAATAGACAGAAACGCTAAGCATAGAGGGTTCCCGAGGAGGCAATGACAGCAGTGTCAGGCAGAAACCATCGAGGCTGCATCGGCTGAGATGCACTCCAACCTGCCAGACCCTTCACAAGGGCTACAGGGACGTGTGATAACAGCTAACCTGTCCCATGCCTTTATTTGCCCTTATCTCAGAGATACAAAATGTACCGCTGAGATTGTAAATTTTGGTAGAAGATAATGGAATTATAAAACAATCAATAACGTCCTATAAGTGTTTGCTTCCCTGGAGAGGGGGTGGTGGGGAAGAAACCATCAAAGAGGGGCTAACGAGAGTAACCAAACCACCGGATCAGATTAATCATAAACCTGGACCGCGGACCCTGAATTTTCTTCCAACACTTCCTGCCTTTTGTTTCAACCTGTGGTGCAGCGCAGTCAAGGTTAACTGCCTCCTCCCTGACCAATGCAGCGGCAGCCCACCCAAGGTGGGGAGAATCCCCTTTCCTCACCTACTGATCTGTACTGTCCCATGTGAAAACACGCCGCTTGCTCATTGTCAAACAATACACCCTGTATTCCTGCCCACGCAAAGCCAACACGGCGGAGATTCTCACACGCCCACCTCGCTGGGAAACACACAGGCTGCTTTTCCATCCAGTCGCGGGGAAGGAAATGGGGGTGGAGAGCCCAAAAAAAAAAAAAAATGCAGCCTAAACCTAAGAACACCCTGGGAAGCGGGGCAGGGAGAGCAAAGGCAGAGAGGGTGCTGGCGACCGTGGTCCAGGCACAAGGAAGCTGTGCACTCCCCGACGGAGAGCTGGGGGTCCGAGGATGGGGGATGGGGAGCAGCATGCAGCTGGCGGTCCTTTTTTCTCCCCTTCGCCCTATTCTTCCTTTTTGGAAAATGGGTCTGCACCTTGCGGAGGACGCCAGCTCGGGTCCTACCCCAGCGAGCAGGGACAGGTGTAGCGCACCATGGGGACTGCGCCCCCACCCCATTCCACTCCGCCCCCAAACCTTACAGGAATTGGGAGCCTGTGCGTCCCGCGCCGGGGCGAGGGTGTCCCGAGGGCAGGCCTTGCGCAGGAGCTGGGAAGGCGGCCCCGGCAGCCAGGACCCTCAGGGCAGGAGGAGACGCCTCCTCCGGGAGCAGCGAGCCGGGGAGGCGACGGGCGCCGCCCCCTCAGGGGCTGGGCCGCAGGGATGGCGGCGGGGCCGGGGCTCCTGGCGCTCCCACCCCGGCATCTACCCCGGAGACGCCGGCCCCCCACCCCAGCCACCACCACGCCCCGACCCGGCGGCTCCTACCTTCCCGCGGCGCTCCGGGATCCGCGCCCCGCCGCCTCCGCCACCCGCTCCCCATCCACAGCCCCTGAGGTCCCGCCTCCCCAACCGCCG
>NW_026697934.1:10000-12500 GCF_030435755.1 Ochotona princeps | reverse complement strand
GTTGTTTCTCTCTTTTAAAAATTCTTTCTTTCTTTCTTTCTTCCTTCCTTTCTTTCTTTCCTTGTCTTTTCTTTCTTTCTGTATAGTTGGGGAGTCTTTCTAAAAATTGTTTCAACTTAAATTTCAGTTTTTCATTGACTTATGCATTTCTTTTTCCCATTGCTTCAGAAAGAAAGGAACACTCGTTTCACCAGGGGAAGCTGGGCTCAACGTTGAGTAATGACCTGCTTCTGCTGGCCCCACCTGGGGCAGTACAATGCTGCCCACAGCCTTTTCCCGCCCGGGCTGCTTGCGAATTAGTCCAGCACTAAACCACCAAGCTGCTCAGGTGTGCCGTGTCGCGTCCCAGACTCGAAAAGATATCCAGGAAAGAGGTGGGGGGGAGCTGCTGGGCTTAGGGTAAGGGGTTAGGGTTAGGGGTTAGAATAAGGGTTAGGGTTAGGGTTAGGGGTTGGGGTTAGGAGTCAGGGTTAGGGGTTAGGGGTTGGGTTAGGGTTAGGGGTTAGGGTTAGGGTTAGGGTTAGGGTTAGGGTTAGGGGTTAGGGTTAGGGGTTAGGGTTAGGGGTTAGGGTTAGGGGTTGGGGTTAGGAGTCAGGGTTAGGGGATAGGGTTTAGGGGTTAGGGGTTAGGGTTAGGCAAAGGGTTTAGGGTTAGGGGTTGGGGTTAGGAGTCAGGGTTAGGGGTTAGGAGTCAGGGTTAGGGGTTAGGATTAGGGTTAGGGTTAGGGTTAGGGTTTAGGGGTTAGGGTTAGGGTTAGGGTTAGGGTTAGGGTTAGGGGTTAGTGTTACGATTGGGGGTTGGGGTTAGGAGTCAGGGTCAGGGGTTAGGGTCAGGGGTTAGGGTTAGGGGTTAGGGTTAGGGGTTAGGGTTAGGAGTCAGGGTCAGGGGTTAGGGGTTAGGGTTAAGGTTAGGGTTAGGGTTAGGGGTTAGGGTTAGGGTAAGCGTTAGGGTTTAGGGGTTAGGGTTAGGGTTAGGGTTTAGGGTTAGGGTTAGAGTTAGGCAGCATGCTACTTTCCCTACAAGTTTCCCATAGGTTGGAGAACACTGGAAATGACATCTCTCTCCCCCACCCTCCACCACCATCACCACCCCCACCGCTCTCCAGCATTGCCTATCCAGATACAATGGTGTACCAGACACTGTTGGTAAATTCCACTCACTCACTCCCAGAATACAGATCATTCGATTTTACATTCGTGATTTATTACCACCTATTTATCATTATTGATTGATTTTTCTCCTCACTTCTCTCTCTGAGATTTGGCTCAGTATCTTGTCAAAATGCAATGTGAACACCTCCAGATGGGACTCCGATGCCCATTGGTTTAGTGGTTTTGTTGAGGTTCTGTGCACATGAAGTCAGAAACGTTCAGTTTTTACACACACACACACACACACACACACACACAGGTTTGAGGCAAAAGCTGTTGAAAACCCTGTTTGTATGCTAAACAGAGCTGTGTGGCACTGAGGACCAGTATTCTATACTCTCTGGAATGCTGTGTTCACCAACATTCTGAGTTCTCTAGGCCTGCATTTTGGGGACAAAGTCCTGAACTGACTGGTGAAGTGGTGGAAGATTCTCTCTCTCTCTCTCTCTCTCTCTCTCTCTCTCTCTCTGCCCCTCTCTCCCTCTCTCCCTCCTTCTCTCTTTCTCCCTCTCTCCCTCCCACCCTAACCCTTTCTTTTCCAAGGAAGGCAGTCGACCAGCTGCCTGGTTGCACTCAGTCTCTCAGCTCAGGTCGACCAGTTGCAGTTGGGCTCAGCGGAGGTTGACCAGTTGCTTTTGGTCTCAGCGGAGGTCGACCAGTTGCATTTGGTCTCAGCGGAGGTCGACCAGTTGCATTTGGTCTCTCAGCTCAGGTCGACCAGTTGCACTTAGTCTCTCGGCGGTGGTCGACCAGCTGCCCGGCGGCAATTGACACACGCTATGTGCCAGCAGGTGTCACTCTTGACCTATTGATTGTCTGGATCCTCTCAGCCTTCTGAAACCTGACCTTCCCTACCCCTCCCCCCACTCTCTTGGCTCCCTCCTTGCCATCTCGGCACCGCTTCTCCTCCCACCCCGTTTAGATGTTCAATGCTAACTGACTTTCTTCTTTTCTTCCCCACCACCCCAACTCCCAGCCCTCCACAGATTTTCCCCATTGGACTACAGTGCTAGAATCCTTCCTAAGGAATCTGAATTCCATCCGTCCTATGCACTTGTTCAACGTTGTTTCTCTCTTTTAAAAATTCTTTCTTTCTTTCTTTCTTCCTTCCTTTCTTTCTTTCCTTGTCTTTTCTTTCTTTCTGTATAGTTGGGGAGTCTTTCTAAAAATTGTTTCAACTTAAATTTCAGTTTTTCATTGACTTATGCATTTCTTTTTCCCATTGCTTCAGAAAGAAAGGAACACTCGTTTCACCAGGGGAAGCTGGGCTCAACGTTGAGTAATGACCTGCTTCTGCTGGCCCCACCTGGGGCAGTACAATGCTGCCCACAGCCTTTTCCCGCCCGGGC
>NW_026697933.1:0-89930 GCF_030435755.1 Ochotona princeps | reverse complement strand
TGGGAGAACAACTCCATTTGGCTCACTAACTTCACACACCATCAGGCTTCCAAGCAGCTCTCAAGAAAACTCAGTTTTCACACTCTATGCTTAGTGCCCTTTCACTGCATTATCTAGGAATGTACCTGGTAGAGCATCCCACACAAACGAATGCTCCACATGCGGGTTTCACATGCCACCAACTCCACATTCACAGGCAACTTCAGCGCCACAGCCGTTTTCAGATAGCCCTCAATGCAAAGGCTCTAGACGCAAATATTGGTGTGAGAGCTAATTCAATCAAGGAAACACTGCGTGTTGCTGAAGGGCATATTGAAGAAGGATCAGCCGAGTGGTTCTTGTGGGAGAACAACTCCATTTGGCTCACTAACTTCACACACCATCAGGCTTCCAAGCAGCTCTCAAGGAAACTCAGTTTTCACACTCTAGGCTTAGTGCCCTTTGAGTGCATTATCTAGGAATGAATCTAGTAGAGCATCCCACACAAACGAATGCTCCACATGCGGGTTTCACATGCCACCAACTCCACATTCACAGGCAACTTCAGCGCCACAGCCGTTTTCAGATAGCCCTCAATGCAAAGGCTCTAGACGCAAATATTGGTGTGAGAGCTAATTCAATCCAGGAAACACTGCATGTTGGTGAAGGGCATAGTGAAGAAGGATCAGCCGAGTGGTTCTTGTGGGAGAACAACTCCATTTGGCTCACTAACTTCACACACCATCAGGCTTCCAAGCAGCTCTCAAGGAAACTCAGTTTTCACACTCTATGCTTAGTGCCCTTTGAGTTCATTGTCTAGGAATGAACCTGGTAGACCATCCCGCACAAACGAATGCTCCACATGCGGGTTTCACATGGCACCAACTCCACATTCACAGGCAACTTCAGCGCCACAGCCGTTTTCAGATAGCCCTCAATGCAAAGGCTCTAGACGCAAATATTGGTGTGAGACCTAATTCAATCAAGGAAACACTGCATGTTGGTGAAGGGCATATTGAAGAAGGTCAGTCGAGTGGTTCTTGTGGGAGAACAACTCCATTTGGCTCTCTAACTTCACACACCATCAGGCTTCCAAGCAGCTCTCAAGGAAACTCAGTTTTCACACTCTATGCTTAGTGCCCTTTGAGTGCCTAGGACTGAAATGAAGCTTGGTGAGCATCCCACACAAACGAATGCTCCACATGCGGGTTTCACATGCCACCAACTCCACATTCACAGGCAACTTCAGCGCCACAGCCGTTTTCAGATAGCCCTCAATGCAAAGGCTCTAGACGCAAATATTGGTGTGAGAGCTAATTCAATCAAGGAAACACTGCATGTTGGTGAAGGGCATATTGAAGAAGGATCAGCCGAGTGGTTCTTGTGGGAGAACAACTCCATTTGGCTCACTAACTTCACACACCATCAGGCTTCCAAGCAGCTCTCAAGGAAACTCAGTTTTCACACTCTAGGCTTAGTGAACTTTGAGTGCATTATCTAGGAGGAAACCTGGTAGAGCATCCCACACAAACGAATGCTCCACATGCGGGTTTCACATGCCACCAACTCCACATTCACAGGCAACTTCAGCGCCACAGCCGTTTTCAGATAGCCCTCAATGCAAAGGCTCTAGACGCAAATATTGGTGTGAGAGCTAATTCAATCAAGGAAACAGTGCGTGTTGCTGAAAGGCATATTGAAGAAGGATCAGCCGAGTGGTTCTTGTGGGAGAACAACTCCATTTGGCTCACTAACTTCACACACCATCAGGCTTCCAAGCAGCTCTCAAGGAAACTCAGTTTTCACACTCTATGCTTAGTGTCCTTTGAGTGCCTAGGACTGAAATGAAGCTTGGTGAGCATCCTACACAAACGAATGCTCCACATGCGGGTTTCACATGCCACCAACTCCACATTCACAGGCAACTTCAGCGCCACAGCCGTTTTCAGATAGCCCTCAATGCAAAGGCTCTAGACGCAAATATTGGTGTGAGAGCTAATTCAATCAAGGAAACACTGCATGTTGGTGAAGGGCATATTGAAGAAGGATCAGCCGAGTGGTTCTTGTGGGAGAACAACTCCATTTGGCTCACTAACTTCACACACCATCAGGCTTCCAAGCAGCTCTCAAGGAAACTCAGTTTTCACACTCTATGCTTAGTGCCCTTTCACTGCATTATCTAAAAAAAATGTAGTAGAGCATCCCATACAAACGAATGCTCCACATGCGGGTTTCACATGCCACCAACTCCACATTCACAGGCAACTTCAGCGCCACAGCCGTTTTCAGATAGCCCTCAATGCAAAGGCTCTAGACGCAAATATTTGTGTGACAGCTAATTCAATCAAGGCAACAGTGCATGTTGCTGAAGGGCATATTGAAGAAGGATCAGCCGAGTGGTTCTTGTGGGAGAACAACTCCATTTGGCTCACTAACTTCACACACCATCAGGCTTCCAAGCAGCTCTCAAGGAAACTCAGTTTTCACACTCTATGCTTAGTGCCCTTTGAGTTCATTATCTAGGAATGAACCTAGTAGACCATCCCGCACAAACGAATGCTCCACATGCGGGTTTCACATGCCACCAACTCCACATTCACAGGCAACTTCAGCGCCACAGCCGTTTTCAGATAGCCCTCAATGCAAAGGCTCTAGACGCAAATATTGGTGTGAGAGCTAATTCAATCAAGGAAACACTGCATGTTGGTGAAGGGCATATTGAAGAAGGATCAGCCGAGTGGTTCTTGTGGGAGAACAACTCCATTTGGCTCACTAACTTCACACACCATCAGGCTTCCAAGCAGCTCTCAAGGAAACTCAGTTTTCACACTCTATGCTTAGTGCCCTTTCACTGCATTATCTAGGAATGTACCTGGTAGAGCATCCCACACAAACGAATGCTCCACATGCGGGTTTCACATGCCACCAACTCCACATTCACAGGCAACTTCAGCGCCACAGCCGTTTTCAGATAGCCCTCAATGCAAAGGCTCTAGACGCAAATATTGGTGTGAGAGCTAATTCAATCAAGGAAACACTGCGTGTTGCTGAAGGGCATATTGAAGAAGGATCAGCCGAGTGGTTCTTGTGGGAGAACAACTCCATTTGGCTCACTAACTTCACACACCATCAGGCTTCCAAGCAGCTCTCAAGGAAACTCAGTTTTCACACTCTATGCTTAGTGCCCTTTGAGTGCATTATCTAGGAATGAATCTAGTAGAGCATCCCACACAAACGAATGCTCCACATGCGGGTTTCACATGCCACCAACTCCACATTCACAGGCAACTTCAGCGCCACAGCCGTTTTCAGATAGCCCTCAATGCAAAGGCTCTAGACGCAAATATTGGTTTGAGAGCTAATTCAATCAAGGAAACACTGCATGTTGGTGAAGGGCATAGTGAAGAAGGATCAGCCAAGTGGTTCTTGTGGGAGAACAACTCCATTTGGCTCACTAACTTCACACACCATCAGGCTTCCAAGCAGCTCTCAAGGAAACTCAGTTTTCACACTCTATGCTTAGTGCCCTTTGAGTTCATTGTCTAGGAATGAACCTGGTAGACCATCCCGCACAAACGAATGCTCCACATGCGGGTTTCACATGCCACCAACTCCACATTCACAGGCAACTTCAGCGCCACAGCCGTTTTCAGATAGCCCTCAATGCAAAGGCTCTAGACGCAAATATTGGTGTGAGAGCTAATTCAATCAAGGAAACACTGCATGTTGGTGAAGGGCATATTGAAGAAGGTCAGTCGAGTGGTTCTTGTGGGAGAACAACTCCATTTGGCTCACTAACTTCACACACCATCAGGCTTCCAAGCAGCTCTCAAGGAAACTCAGTTTTCACACTCTATGCTTAGTGCCCTTTGAGTGCCTAGGACTGAAATGAAGCTTGGTGAGCATCCCACACAAACGAATGCTCCACATGCGGTTTTACATGCCACCAACTCCACATTCACAGGCAACTTCAGCGCCACAGCCGTTTTCAGATAGCCCTCAATGCAAAGGCTCAGGACGCAAATATTGGTTTCAGAGCTAATTCAATCAAGGAAACACTGCATGTTGGTGAAGGGCATATTGAAGAAGGATCAGCGAAGTGGTTCTTGTGGGAGAACAACTCCATTTGGCTCACTAACTTCACACACCATCAGGCTTCCAAGCAGCTCTCAAGGAAACTCAGTTTTCACACTCTATGCTTAGTGCCCTTTGAGTGCATTATCTAGGAATGAATCTAGTAGAGCATCCCACACAAACGAATGCTCCACATGCGGGTTTCACATGCCACCAACTCCACATTCACAGGCAACTTCAGCGCCACAGCCGTTGTCAGATAGCCCTCAATACAAAGGCTCTAGACGCAAATATTGGTGTGAGAGCTAATTCAATCAAGGAAACAGTGCATGTTGGTGAAGGGCATATTGAAGAAGGATCAACCAAGTGGTTCTTGTGGGAGAACAACTCCATTTGGCTCACTAACTTCACACACCATCAGGCTTCCAAGCAGCTCTCAAGGAAACTCAGTTTTCACACTCTATGCTTAGTGCCCTTTGTGTGCCTAGGACTGAAAAGAAGCTTGGTGAGCATCCCACACAAACGAATGCTCCACATGCGGGTTTCACATGCCACCAACTCCACATTCACAGGCAACTTCAGCGCCACAGCCGTTTTCAGATAGCCCTCAATGCAAAGGCTCTAGACGCAAATATTGGTGTGAGAGCTAATTCAATCAAGGAAACACTGCATGTTGGTGAAGGGCATATTGAAGAAGGATCAGCCGAGTGGTTCTTGTGGGAGAACAACTCCATTTGGCTCACTAACTTCACACACCATCAGGCTTCCAAGCAGCTCTCAAGGAAACTCACTTTTCACACTCTAGGCTTAGTGAACTTTGAGTGCATTATCTAGGAGGAAACCTGGTAGAACATCCCACACAAACGAATGCTCCACATGCGGGTTTCACATGCCACCAACTCCACATTCACAGGCAACTTCAGCGCCACAGCCGTTTTCAGATAGCCCTCAATGCAAAGGCTCTAGACGCAAATATTGGTGTGAGAGCTAATTCAATCAAGGAAACAGTGCGTGTTGCTGAAAGGCATATTGAAGAAGGATCAGCCGAGTGGTTCTTGTGGGAGAACAACTCCATTTGGCTCACTAACTTCACACACCATCAGGCTTCCAAGCAGCTCTCAAGGAAACTCAGTTTTCACACTCTATGCTTAGTGCCCTTTGAGTGCCTAGGACTGAAATGAAGCTTGGTGAGCATCCTACACAAACGAATGCTCCACATGCGGGTTTCACATGCCACCAACTCCACATTCACAGGCAACTTCAGCGCCACAGCCGTTTTCAGATAGCCCTCAATGCAAAGGCTCTAGACGCAAATATTGGTGTGAGAGCTAATTCAATCAAGGAAACACTGCATATTGCTGAAGGGCATATTGAAGAAGGATCAGCCGAGTGGTTCTTGTGGGAGAACAACTCCATTTGGCTCACTAACTTCACACACCATCAGGCTTCCAAGCAGCTCTCAAGGAAACTCAGTTTTCACACTCTATGCTTAGTGCCCTTTCACTGCATTATCTAGGAAGGAACCTGGTAGAGCATCCCACACAAACGAATGCTCCACATGCGGGTTTCACATGCCACCAACTCCACATTCACAGGCAACTTCAGCGCAACAGCCGTTTTCAGATAGCCCTCAATGCAAAGGCTCTAGACGCAAATATTGGTGTGAGAGCTAATTCAATCAAGGAAACACTGCATGTTGGTGAAGGGCATATTGAAGAAGGATCAGCCGAGTGGTTCTTGTGGGAGAACAACTCCATTTGGCTCACTAACTTCACACACCATCAGGCTTCCAAGCAGCTCTTAAGGAAACTCAGTTTTCACACTCTATGCTTAGTGCCCTTTGAGTGCATTATCTAGGAATGAATCTAGTAGAGCATCCCACACAAACGAATGCTCCACATGCGGGTTTCACATGCCACCAACTCCACATTCACAGGCAACTTCAGCGCCACAGCCGTTTTCAGATAGCCCTCAATGCAAAGGCTCTAGACGCAAATTTTGGTGTGAGAGCTAATTCAATCAAGGAAACACTGCATGTTGGTGAAGGGCATATTGAAGAAGGATCAGCCGAGTGGTTCTTGTGGGAGGAGAACAACTCCATTTGGCTCACTAACTTCACACACCATCAGGCTTCCAAGCAGCTCTCAAGGAAACTCAGTTTTCACACTCTATGCTTAGTGCCCTTTCAGTGCCTAGGACTGAAATGAAGCTTGGTGAGCATCCCACACAAACGAATGCTCCACATGCGGTTTTACATGCCACCAACTCCACATTCACAGGCAACTTCAGCGCCACAGCCGTTTTCAGATAGCCCTCAATGCAAAGGCTCTAGACGCAAATATTGGTGTGAGAGCTAATTCAATCAAGGAAACACTGCATGTTGCTGAAGGGCATATTGAAGAAGGATCAGCCAAGTGGTTCTTGTGGGAGAACAACTCCATTTGGCTCACTAACTTCACACACCATCAGGCTTCCAAGCAGCTCTCAAGGAAACTTAGTTTTCACACTCTATGCTTAGTGCCCTTTGAGTGCATTATCTAGGAATGAATCTAGTAGAGCATCCCACACAAACGAATGCTCCACATGATGGTTTCACATGCCACCAACTCCACATTCACAGGCAACTTCAGCGCCACAGCCGTTGTCAGATAGCCCTCAATACAAAGGCTCTAGACGCAAATATTGGTGTGAGAGCTAATTCAATCAAGGAAACACTGCATGTTGGTGAAGGGCATATTGAAGAAGGATCAACCAAGTGGTTCTTGTGGGAGAACAACTCCATTTGGCTCACTAACTTCACACACCATCAGGCTTCCAAGCAGCTCTCAAGGAAACTCAGTTTTCACACTCTATGCTTAGTGCCCTTTGTGTGCCTAGGACTGAAAAGAAGCTTGGTGAGCATCCCACACAAACGAATGCTCCACATGCGGGTTTCACATGCCACCAACTCCACATTCACAGGCAACTTCAGCGCCACAGCCATTTTCAGATAGCCCTCAATGCAAAGGCTCTAGACGCAAATATTGGTGTGAGAGCTAATTCAATCAAGGAAACACTGCATGTTGGTGAAGGGCAAATTGAAGAAGGATCAGCCGAGTGGTTCTTGTGGGAGAACAACTCCATTTGGCTCACTAACTTCACACACCATCAGGCTTCCAAGCAGCTCTCAAGGAAACTCAGTTTTCACACTCTATGCTTAGTGCCCTTTGTGTGCCTAGGACTGAAAAGAACCTGGTAGAGCATCCCACACAAACGAATGCTCCACATGCGGGTTTCACATGCCACCAACTCCACATTCACAGGCAACTTCAGCGCCACAGCCGTTGTCAGATAGCCCTCAATGCAAAGGCTCTAGACGCAAATATTGGTGTGAGAGCTAATTCAATCAAGGAAACACTGCATGTTGGTGAAGGGCATATTGAAGAAGGATCAGCCGAGTGGTTCTTGTGGGAGAACAACTCCATTTGGCTCACTAACTTCACACACCATCAGGCTTCCAAGCAGCTCTTAAGGAAACTCAGTTTTCACACTCTATGCTTAGTGCCCTTTCACTGCATTATCTAAAAAAAATGTAGTAGAGCATCCCATACAAACGAATGCTCCACATGCGGGTTTCACATGCCACCAACTCCACATTCACAGGCAACTTCAGCGCCACAGCCGTTTTCAGATAGCCCTCAATGCAAAGGCTCTAGACGCAAATATTTGTGTGAGAGCTAATTCAATCAAGGAAACACTGCATGTTGGTGACGGGCATATTGAAGAAGGATCAGCCGAGTGGTTCTTGTGGGAGAACAACTCCATTTGGCTCACTAACTTCACACACCATCAGGCTTCCAAGCAGCTCTCAAGGAAACTCAGTTTTCACACTCTATGCTTAGTGCCCTTTGAGTGCATTATCTAGGAATGAACCTGGTAGAGCATCCCACACAAACGAATGCTCCACATGCGGGTTTCACATGCCACCAACTCCACATTCACAGGCAACTTCAGCGCCACAGCCGTTTTCAGATAGCCCTCAATGCAAAGGCTCTAGACCCAAATATTGGTGTGAGAGCTAATTCAATCAAGGAAACACTGCATGTTGGTGAAGGGCATATTGAAGAAGGATCAGCCGAGTGGTTCTTGTGGGAGAACAACTCCATTTGGCTCACTAACTTCACACACCATCAGGCTTCCAAGCAGCTCTCAAGAAAACTCAGTTTTCACACTCTATGCTTAGTGCCCTTTCACTGCATTATCTAGGAATGTACCTGGTAGAGCATCCCACACAAACGAATGCTCCACATGCGGGTTTCACATGCCACCAACTCCACATTCACAGGCAACTTCAGCGCCACAGCCGTTTTCAGATAGCCCTCAATGCAAAGGCTCTAGACGCAAATATTGGTGTGAGAGCTAATTCAATCAAGGAAACACTGCGTGTTGCTGAAGGGCATATTGAAGAAGGATCAGCCGAGTGGTTCTTGTGGGAGAACAACTCCATTTGGCTCACTAACTTCACACACCATCAGGCTTCCAAGCAGCTCTCAAGGAAACTCAGTTTTCACACTCTAGGCTTAGTGCCCTTTGAGTGCATTATCTAGGAATGAATCTAGTAGAGCATCCCACACAAACGAATGCTCCACATGCGGGTTTCACATGCCACCAACTCCACATTCACAGGCAACTTCAGCGCCACAGCCGTTTTCAGATAGCCCTCAATGCAAAGGCTCTAGACGCAAATATTGGTGTGAGAGCTAATTCAATCCAGGAAACACTGCATGTTGGTGAAGGGCATAGTGAAGAAGGATCAGCCGAGTGGTTCTTGTGGGAGAACAACTCCATTTGGCTCACTAACTTCACACACCATCAGGCTTCCAAGCAGCTCTCAAGGAAACTCAGTTTTCACACTCTATGCTTAGTGCCCTTTGAGTTCATTGTCTAGGAATGAACCTGGTAGACCATCCCGCACAAACGAATGCTCCACATGCGGGTTTCACATGGCACCAACTCCACATTCACAGGCAACTTCAGCGCCACAGCCGTTTTCAGATAGCCCTCAATGCAAAGGCTCTAGACGCAAATATTGGTGTGAGACCTAATTCAATCAAGGAAACACTGCATGTTGGTGAAGGGCATATTGAAGAAGGATCAGTCGAGTGGTTCTTGTGGGAGAACAACTCCATTTGGCTCTCTAACTTCACACACCATCAGGCTTCCAAGCAGCTCTCAAGGAAACTCAGTTTTCACACTCTATGCTTAGTGCCCTTTGAGTGCCTAGGACTGAAATGAAGCTTGGTGAGCATCCCACACAAACGAATGCTCCACATGCGGTTTTACATGCCACCAACTCCACATTCACAGGCAACTTCAGCGCCACAGCCGTTTTCAGATAGCCCTCAATGCAAAGGCTCAGGACGCAAATATTGGTTTCAGAGCTAATTCAATCAAGGAAACACTGCATGTTGGTGAAGGGCATATTGAAGAAGGATCAGCGAAGTGGTTCTTGTGGGAGAACAACTCCATTTGGCTCACTAACTTCACACACCATCAGGCTTCCAAGCAGCTCTCAAGGAAACTCAGTTTTCACACTCTATGCTTAGTGCCCTTTGAGTGCATTATCTAGGAATGAATCTAGTAGAGCATCCCACACAAACGAATGCTCCACATGCGGGTTTCACATGCCACCAACTCCACATTCACAGGCAACTTCAGCGCCACAGCCGTTGTCAGATAGCCCTCAATACAAAGGCTCTAGACGCAAATATTGGTGTGAGAGCTAATTCAATCAAGGAAACAGTGCATGTTGGTGAAGGGCATATTGAAGAAGGATCAACCAAGTGGTTCTTGTGGGAGAACAACTCCATTTGGCTCACTAACTTCACACACCATCAGGCTTCCAAGCAGCTCTCAAGGAAACTCAGTTTTCACACTCTATGCTTAGTGCCCTTTGTGTGCCTAGGACTGAAAAGAAGCTTGGTGAGCATCCCACACAAACGAATGCTCCACATGCGGGTTTCACATGCCACCAACTCCACATTCACAGGCAACTTCAGCGCCACAGCCGTTTTCAGATAGCCCTCAATGCAAAGGCTCTAGACGCAAATATTGGTGTGAGAGCTAATTCAATCAAGGAAACACTGCATGTTGGTGAAGGGCATATTGAAGAAGGATCAGCCGAGTGGTTCTTGTGGGAGAACAACTCCATTTGGCTCACTAACTTCACACACCATCAGGCTTCCAAGCAGCTCTCAAGGAAACTCAGTTTTCACACTCTAGGCTTAGTGAACTTTGAGTGCATTATCTAGGAGGAAACCTGGTAGAGCATCCCACACAAACGAATGCTCCACATGCGGGTTTCACATGCCACCAACTCCACATTCACAGGCAACTTCAGCGCCACAGCCGTTTTCAGATAGCCCTCAATGCAAAGGCTCTAGACGCAAATATTGGTGTGAGAGCTAATTCAATCAAGGAAACAGTGCGTGTTGCTGAAAGGCATATTGAAGAAGGATCAGCCGAGTGGTTCTTGTGGGAGAACAACTCCATTTGGCTCACTAACTTCACACACCATCAGGCTTCCAAGCAGCTCTCAAGGAAACTCAGTTTTCACACTCTATGCTTAGTGTCCTTTGAGTGCCTAGGACTGAAATGAAGCTTGGTGAGCATCCTACACAAACGAATGCTCCACATGCGGGTTTCACATGCCACCAACTCCACATTCACAGGCAACTTCAGCGCCACAGCCGTTTTCAGATAGCCCTCAATGCAAAGGCTCTAGACGCAAATATTGGTGTGAGAGCTAATTCAATCAAGGAAACACTGCATGTTGGTGAAGGGCATATTGAAGAAGGATCAGCCGAGTGGTTCTTGTGGGAGAACAACTCCATTTGGCTCACTAACTTCACACACCATCAGGCTTCCAAGCAGCTCTCAAGGAAACTCAGTTTTCACACTCTATGCTTAGTGCCCTTTCACTGCATTATCTAAAAAAAATGTAGTAGAGCATCCCATACAAACGAATGCTCCACATGCGGGTTTCACATGCCACCAACTCCACATTCACAGGCAACTTCAGCGCCACAGCCGTTTTCAGATAGCCCTCAATGCAAAGGCTCTAGACGCAAATATTTGTGTGACAGCTAATTCAATCAAGGCAACAGTGCATGTTGCTGAAGGGCATATTGAAGAAGGATCAGCCGAGTGGTTCTTGTGGGAGAACAACTCCATTTGGCTCACTAACTTCACACACCATCAGGCTTCCAAGCAGCTCTCAAGGAAACTCAGTTTTCACACTCTATGCTTAGTGCCCTTTGAGTTCATTATCTAGGAATGAACCTAGTAGACCATCCCGCACAAACGAATGCTCCACATGCGGGTTTCACATGCCACCAACTCCACATTCACAGGCAACTTCAGCGCCACAGCCGTTTTCAGATAGCCCTCAATGCAAAGGCTCTAGACGCAAATATTGGTGTGAGAGCTAATTCAATCAAGGAAACACTGCATGTTGGTGAAGGGCATATTGAAGAAGGATCAGCCGAGTGGTTCTTGTGGGAGAACAACTCCATTTGGCTCACTAACTTCACACACCATCAGGCTTCCAAGCAGCTCTCAAGGAAACTCAGTTTTCACACTCTATGCTTAGTGCCCTTTCACTGCATTATCTAGGAATGTACCTGGTAGAGCATCCCACACAAACGAATGCTCCACATGCGGGTTTCACATGCCACCAACTCCACATTCACAGGCAACTTCAGCGCCACAGCCGTTTTCAGATAGCCCTCAATGCAAAGGCTCTAGACGCAAATATTGGTGTGAGAGCTAATTCAATCAAGGAAACACTGCGTGTTGCTGAAGGGCATATTGAAGAAGGATCAGCCGAGTGGTTCTTGTGGGAGAACAACTCCATTTGGCTCACTAACTTCACACACCATCAGGCTTCCAAGCAGCTCTCAAGGAAACTCAGTTTTCACACTCTATGCTTAGTGCCCTTTGAGTGCATTATCTAGGAATGAATCTAGTAGAGCATCCCACACAAACGAATGCTCCACATGCGGGTTTCACATGCCACCAACTCCACATTCACAGGCAACTTCAGCGCCACAGCCGTTTTCAGATAGCCCTCAATGCAAAGGCTCTAGACGCAAATATTGGTTTGAGAGCTAATTCAATCAAGGAAACACTGCATGTTGGTGAAGGGCATAGTGAAGAAGGATCAGCCAAGTGGTTCTTGTGGGAGAACAACTCCATTTGGCTCACTAACTTCACACACCATCAGGCTTCCAAGCAGCTCTCAAGGAAACTCAGTTTTCACACTCTATGCTTAGTGCCCTTTGAGTTCATTGTCTAGGAATGAACCTGGTAGACCATCCCGCACAAACGAATGCTCCACATGCGGGTTTCACATGCCACCAACTCCACATTCACAGGCAACTTCAGCGCCACAGCCGTTTTCAGATAGCCCTCAATGCAAAGGCTCTAGACGCAAATATTGGTGTGAGAGCTAATTCAATCAAGGAAACACTGCATGTTGGTGAAGGGCATATTGAAGAAGGTCAGTCGAGTGGTTCTTGTGGGAGAACAACTCCATTTGGCTCACTAACTTCACACACCATCAGGCTTCCAAGCAGCTCTCAAGGAAACTCAGTTTTCACACTCTATGCTTAGTGCCCTTTGAGTGCCTAGGACTGAAATGAAGCTTGGTGAGCATCCCACACAAACGAATGCTCCACATGCGGTTTTACATGCCACCAACTCCACATTCACAGGCAACTTCAGCGCCACAGCCGTTTTCAGATAGCCCTCAATGCAAAGGCTCAGGACGCAAATATTGGTTTCAGAGCTAATTCAATCAAGGAAACACTGCATGTTGGTGAAGGGCATATTGAAGAAGGATCAGCGAAGTGGTTCTTGTGGGAGAACAACTCCATTTGGCTCACTAACTTCACACACCATCAGGCTTCCAAGCAGCTCTCAAGGAAACTCAGTTTTCACACTCTATGCTTAGTGCCCTTTGAGTGCATTATCTAGGAATGAATCTAGTAGAGCATCCCACACAAACGAATGCTCCACATGCGGGTTTCACATGCCACCAACTCCACATTCACAGGCAACTTCAGCGCCACAGCCGTTGTCAGATAGCCCTCAATGCAAAGGCTCTAGACGCAAATATTGGTGTGAGAGCTAATTCAATCAAGGAAACAGTGCATGTTGGTGAAGGGCATATTGAAGAAGGATCAACCAAGTGGTTCTTGTGGGAGAACAACTCCATTTGGCTCACTAACTTCACACACCATCAGGCTTCCAAGCAGCTCTCAAGGAAACTCAGTTTTCACACTCTATGCTTAGTGCCCTTTGTGTGCCTAGGACTGAAAAGAAGCTTGGTGAGCATCCCACACAAACGAATGCTCCACATGCGGGTTTCACATGCCACCAACTCCACATTCACAGGCAACTTCAGCGCCACAGCCGTTTTCAGATAGCCCTCAATGCAAAGGCTCTAGACGCAAATATTGGTGTGAGAGCTAATTCAATCAAGGAAACACTGCATGTTGGTGAAGGGCATATTGAAGAAGGATCAGCCGAGTGGTTCTTGTGGGAGAACAACTCCATTTGGCTCACTAACTTCACACACCATCAGGCTTCCAAGCAGCTCTCAAGGAAACTCACTTTTCACACTCTAGGCTTAGTGAACTTTGAGTGCATTATCTAGGAGGAAACCTGGTAGAACATCCCACACAAACGAATGCTCCACATGCGGGTTTCACATGCCACCAACTCCACATTCACAGGCAACTTCAGCGCCACAGCCGTTTTCAGATAGCCCTCAATGCAAAGGCTCTAGACGCAAATATTGGTGTGAGAGCTAATTCAATCAAGGAAACAGTGCGTGTTGCTGAAAGGCATATTGAAGAAGGATCAGCCGAGTGGTTCTTGTGGGAGAACAACTCCATTTGGCTCACTAACTTCACACACCATCAGGCTTCCAAGCAGCTCTCAAGGAAACTCAGTTTTCACACTCTATGCTTAGTGCCCTTTGAGTGCCTAGGACTGAAATGAAGCTTGGTGAGCATCCTACACAAACGAATGCTCCACATGCGGGTTTCACATGCCACCAACTCCACATTCACAGGCAACTTCAGCGCCACAGCCGTTTTCAGATAGCCCTCAATGCAAAGGCTCTAGACGCAAATATTGGTGTGAGAGCTAATTCAATCAAGGAAACACTGCATGTTGCTGAAGGGCATATTGAAGAAGGATCAGCCGAGTGGTTCTTGTGGGAGAACAACTCCATTTGGCTCACTAACTTCACACACCATCAGGCTTCCAAGCAGCTCTCAAGGAAACTCAGTTTTCACACTCTATGCTTAGTGCCCTTTGAGTGCCTAGGACTGAAATGAAGCTTGGTGAGCATCCCATACAAAAGAATGCTCCACATGCGGGTTTCACATGCCACCAACTCCACATTCTCACGCAACTTCAGCGCCACAGCCGTTTTCAGATAGCCCTCAATGCAAAGGCTCTAGACGCAAATATTGGTGTGAGAGCTAATTCAATCAAGGAAACACTGCATGTTGCTGAAGGGCATATTGAAGAAGGATCAGCCGAGTGGTTCTTGTGGGAGAACAACTCCATTTGGCTCACTAACTTCACACACCATCAAGCTTCCAAGCAGCTCTCAAGGAAACTCAGTTTTCACACTCTAGGCTTAATGTCCTTTGAGTGCCTAGGACTGAAATGAAGCTTGGTGAGCATCCCACACAAACGAATGCTCCACATGCGGGTTTCACATGCCACCAACTCCACATTCACAGGCAACTTCAGCGCCACAGCCGTTTTCAGACAGCCCTCAATGCAAAGGCCCTAGACGCAAATATTGGTGTGAGAGCTAATTCAATCAAGGAAACACTGCATGTTGGTGAAGGGCATATTGAAGAAGGATCAGCCGAGTGGTTCTTGTGGGAGAACAACTCCATTTGGCTCACTAACTTCACACACCATCAGGCTTCCAAGCAGCTCTCAAGGAAACTCAGTTTTCACACTCTATGCTTAGTGCCCTTTGAGTGCCTAGGACTGAAATGAAGCTTGGTGAGCATCCTACACAGATGAATGCTCCACATGCGGGTTTCACATGCCACCAACTCCACATTCACAGGCAACTTCAGCGCCACAGCCATTGTCAGATAGCCCTCAATGCAAAGGCTCTAGACGCAAATATTGGTGTGAGAGCAAATTCAATCAAGGAAACAGTGCATGTTGGTGAAGGGCATATTGAAGAAGGATCAACCAAGTGGTTCTTGTGGGAGAACAACTCCATTTGGCTCACTAACTTCACACACCATCAGGCTTCCAAGCAGCTCTCAAGGAAACTCAGTTTTTCACACTCTATGCTTAGTGCCCTTTGTGTGCCTAGGACTGAAAAGAACCTGGTAGAGCATCCCACACAAACGAATGCTCCACATGCGGGTTTCACATGCCACCAACTCCACATTCACAGGCAACTTCAGCGCCACAGCCATTTTCAGATAGCCCTCAATGCAAAGGCTCTAGACGCAAATATTGGTGTGAGAGCTAATTCAATCAAGGAAACACTGCATGTTGGTGAAGGGCATATTGAAGAAGGATCAGCCGAGTGGTTCTTGTGGGAGAACAACTCCATTTGGCTCACTAACTTCACACTCCATCAGGCTTCCAAGCAGCTCTCAAGGAAACTCAGTTTTCACACTCTAGCTTAGTGAACTTTGAGTGCATTATCTAGGAGGAAACCTGGTAGAGCATCCCACACAAACGAATGCTCCACATGCGGGTTTCACATGCCACCAACTCCACATTCACAGGCAACTTCAGCGCCACAGCCGTTTTCAGATAGCCCTCAATGCAAAGGCTCTAGACGCAAATATTGGTGTGAGAGCTAATTCAATCAAGGCAACAGTGCGTGTTGCTGAAAGGCATATTGAAGAAGGATCAGCCGAGTGGTTCTTGTGGGAGAACAACTCCATTTGCTCACTAACTTCACACACCTTCAGGCTTCCAAGCAGCTCTCAAGGAAACTCAGTTTTCACACTCTATGCTTAGTGCCCTTTGAGTGCCTAGGACTGAAATGAAGCTTGGTGAGCATCCTACACAAACGAATGCTCCACATGCGGGTTTCACATGCCACCAACTCCACATTCACAGGCAACTTCAGCGCCACAGCCGTTTTCAGATAGCCCTCAATGCAAAGGCTCTAGACGCAAATATTGGTGTGAGAGCTAATTCAATCAAGGAAACACTGCATGTTGCTGAAGGGCATATTGAAGAAGGATCAGCCGAGTGGTTCTTGTGGGAGAACAACTCCATTTGGCTCACTAACTTCACACACATCAGGCTTCCAAGCAGCTCTCAAGGAAACTCAGTTTTCACACTCTATGCTTAGTGCCCTTTGAGTGCCTAGGACTGAAATGAAGCTTGTGAGCATCCTACACAAACGAATGCTCCACATGCGGGTTTCACATGCCACCAACTCCACATTCACAGGCAACTTCAGCGCCACAGCCGTTTTCAGATAGCCCTCAATGCAAAGGCTCTAGACGCAAATATTTGTGTGAGAGCTAATTCAATCAAGGAAACACTGCATGTTGATGAAGGGCATATTGAAGAAGGATCAGCGAAGTGGTTCTTGTGGGAGAACAACTCCATTTGGCTCACTAACTTCACACACCATCAGCCTTCCAAGCAGCTCTCAAGGAAACTCAGTTTTCACACTCTATGCTTAGTGCCCTTTCACTGCATTATCTAGGAATGAATCTAGTAGAGCATCCCACACAGATGAATGCTCCACATGCGGGTTTCACATGCCACCAACTCCACATTCACAGGCAACTTCAGCGCCACAGCCATTGTCAGATAGCCCTCAATGCAAAGGCTCTAGACGCAAATATTTGTGTGAGAGCTAATTCAATCAAGGAAACACTGCATGTTGGTGAAGGGCATATTGAAGAAGGATCAGCCGAGTGGTTCTTGTGGGAGAACAACTCCATATGGCTCACTAACTTCACACACCATCAGGCTTCCAAGCAGCTCTCAAGGAAACTCAGTTTTCACACTCTATGCTTAGTGCCCCTTTGTGTGCCTAGGACTGAAATGAAGCTTGGTGAGCATCCTACACAAACGAATGCTCCACATGCGGGTTTCACATGCCACCAACTCCACATTCACAGGCAACTTCAGCGCCACAGCCGTTTTCAGATAGCCCTCAATGCAAAGGCTCTAGACGCAAATATTGGTGTGAGAGCTAATTCAATCAAGGAAACACTGCATGTTGATGAAGGGCATATTGAAGAAGGATCAGCGAAGTGGTTCTTGTGGGAGAACAACTCCATTTGGCTCACTAACTTCACACACCATCAGGCTTCCAAGCAGCTCTCAAGGAAACTCAGTTTTCACACTCTATGCTTAGTGCCCTTTGAGTGCATTATCTAGGAATGAATCTAGTAGAGCATCCCACACAGATGAATGCTCCACATGCGGGTTTCACATGCCACCAACTCCACATTCACAGGCAACTTCAGCGCCACAGCCGTTTTCAGATAGCCCTCAATGCAAAGGCTCTAGACGCAAATATTGGTGTGAGAGCTAATTCAATCAAGGAAACACTGCATGTTGGTGAAGGGCATATTGAAGAAGGATGAACCAAGTGGTTTTTGTGGGAGAACAACTCCATTTGGCTCACTAACTTCACACACCATCAGGCTTCCAAGCAGCTCTCAAGGAAACTTCCGTTTTCACACTCTATGCTTAGTGCCCTTTCACTGCATTATCTAGGAATGAATCTATTAGAGCATCCCACACAGATGAATGCTCCACATGCGGGTTTCACATGCACCAACTCCACATTCACAGTCAACTTCAGCGCCACAGCCGTTTTCAGATAGCCCTCAATGCAAAGGCTCTAGACGCAAATATTGGTGTGAGAGCTAATTCAATCAAGGCAACAGTGCGTGTTGCTGAAAGGCATAATTGAAGAAGGATCAGCCGAGTGGTTCTTGTGGGAGAACAACTCCATATGGCTCACTAACTTCACACACCATCAGGCTTCCAAGCAGCTCTCAAGGAAACTCAGTTTTCACACTCTATGCTTAGTGCCCTTTGTGTGCCTAGCACTGAAATGAAGCTTGGTGAGCATCCCACACAAACGAATGCTCCACATGCGGGTTTCACATGCCACCAACTCCACATTCACAGGCAACTTCAGCGCCACAGCCGTTGTCAGATAGCCCTCAATGCAAAGGCTCTAGACGCAAATATTGGTTTGAGAGCTAATTCAATCAAGGAAACACTGCATGTTGCTGAAGGGCATATTGAAGAAGGATCAGCCAAGTGGTTCTTGTGGGAGAACAACTCCATTTGGCTCACTAACTTCACACACCATCAGGCTTCCAAGCAGCTCTCAAGGAAACTCAGTTTTCACACTCTATGCTTCGTGCCCTTTGAGTGCCTAGGACTGAAATGAAGCTTGGTGACCATCCCACTCAAACGAATGCTCCACATGCGGGTTTCACATGCCACCAACTCCACATTCACAGGCAACTTCAGCGCCACAGCCATTTTCAGATAGCCCTCAATGCAAAGGCTCTAGACACAAATATTGGTGTGAGAGCTAATTCAATCAAGGAAACACTGCATGTTGGTGAAGGGCAAATTGAAGAAGGATCAGCCGAGTGGTTCTTGTGGGAGAACAACTCCATTTGGCTCACTAACTTCACACACCATCAGGCTTTCAAGCAGCTCTCAAGGAAACTCAGTTTTTACCCTCTATGCTTAGTGCCCTTTGAGTGCATTATCTAGGAATGAATCTAGTAGAAGCATCCCACACAGATGAATGCTCCACATGCGGGTTTCACATGCCACCAACTCCACATTCACAGGCAACTTCAGTGCCACAGCCGTTTTCAGATAGCCCTCAATGCAAAGGCTCTAGACGCAAATATTGGTGTGAGAGCTTAATTCAATCAAGGGAAACACTGCATGTTGGTGAAGGGCATATTGAAGAAGGATCAGCCAAGTGGTTCTTCTGGGAGAACAACTCCATTTGGCTCACTAACTTCACACACATCAGGCTTCCAAGCAGCTCTCAAGGAAACTCCGTTATCACACTCTATGCTTAGTGCCCTTTGAGTGCATTATCTAGGAATGAACCTGGTAGAGCATCCCACACAAAAGAATTCTCCACATGCGGGTTTCACATGCCACCAACTCCACATTCACAGGCAACTTCAGCGCACAGCCATTTTCAGATAGCCCTCAATGCAAAGGCTCTAGACACAAGTATTGGTGTGAGAGCTAATTCAATCAAGGAAACACTGCATGTTGGTGAAGGGCATATTGAAGAAGGATCAGCCAAGTGGTTCTTGTGGGAGAACAACTCCATTTGGCTCACTAACTTCACACACATCAGGCTTCCAAGCAGCTCTCAAGGAAACTCCGTTTTCACACTCTATGCTTAGTGCCCTTTCACTGCATTATCTAGGAATGAACCTGTAGAGCATCCCACACAAACGAATGCTCCACATGCGGGTTTCACATGCCACCAACTCCACATTCACAGGCAACTTCAGCGCCACAGCCGTTGTCAGATAGCCCTCAATGCAAAGGCTCTAGACGCAAATATTGGTGTGAGAGCTAATTCAATCAAGGAAACACTGCATGTTGCTGAAGGGCATATTGAAGAAGGATCAGCCAAGTGGTTCTTGTGGGAGAACAACTCCATTTGGCTCACTAACTTCACACACCATCAGGCTTCCAAGCAGCTCTCAAGGAAACTCAGTTTTCACACTCTATGCTTCGTGCCCTTTGAGTGCCTAGGACTGAAATGAAGCTTGGTGAGCATCCCACAACAAACGAATGCTCCACATGCGTTTTTCACATGCCACCAACTCCACATTCACAGGCAACTTCAGTGCCACAGCATTTTCAGATAGCCTCAATGCAAAGGCTCTAGACGCAAATATTGGTGTGAGAGCTAATTCAATCAAGGAAACACTGCATGTTGGTGAAGGGCAAATTGAAGAAGGATCAGCCGAGTGGTTCTTGTGGGAGAACAACTCCATTTGGCTCACTAACTTCACACACCATCAGGCTTCCAAGCAGCTCTCAAGGAAACTCAGTTTTTACACTCTATGCTTAGTGCCCTTTGAGTGCATTATCTAGGAATGAATCTAGTAGAGCATCCCACACAGATGAATGCTCCACATGCGGGTTTCACATGCCCACCAACTCCACATTCACAGGCAACTTCAGCGCCACAGCCGTTTTCAGATAGCCCTCAATGCAAAGGCTCTAGACGCAAATATTGGGTGTGAGAGCTAATTCAATCAAGGAAAACACTGCATGTTGGTGAAGGGGCATATTGAAGAAGGATCAGCGAAGTGGTTCTTGTGGGAGAACAACTCCATTTGGCTCACTAACTTCACACACCATCAGGCTTCCAAGCAGCTCTCAAGCAAACTCCGTTTTCACACTCTATGCTTAGTGCCCTTTCACTGCATTATCTAGGAATGAACCTGGTAGAGCATCCCACACAAACGAATGCTCCACATGCGGGTTTCACATGCACCAACTCCACATTCACAGGCAACTTCAGCGCCACAGCCATTTTCAGATAGCCCTCAATGCAAAGGCTCTAGACACAAGTATTGGTGTGAGAGCTAATTCAATCAAGGAAACACTGCATGTTGGTGAAGGGCATATTGAAGAAGGATCAGCCAAGTGGTTCTTGTGGGAGAACAACTCCATTTGGCTCACTAACTTCACACACCATCAGGCTTCCAAGCAGCTCTCAAGGAAACTCAGTTTTCACACTCTAGGCTTAGTGCCCTTTGAGTGCATTATCTAGGAATGAACCTGGTAGAGCATCCCACACAAAAAAATGCTCCACATGCGAATTTCACATGCCACCAACTCCACATTCACAGGCAACTTCAGCGCCACAGCCGCTTTCAGATAGCCCTCAATGCAAAGGCTCTAGACGCAAATATTGGTGTGAGAGCTAATTCAATCAAGGAAACACTGCATGTTGGTGAAGGGCATATTGAAGAAGGATCACGCCGAGTGGTTCTTGTGGGAGAACAACTCCATTTGGCTCACTAACTTCACACACCATCAGGCTTCCAAGCAGCTCTCAAGGAAACTCAGTTTTCACACTCTATGCTTAGTGCCTTTTGAGTGCATTATCTAGGAATGAACCTGGTAGAGCATCCCACACAAACAAATGCTCCACATGCGGGTTTCACATACCACCAACTCCACATTCACAGGCAACTTCAGCGCTACAGCCGTTTTCAGATAGCCCTCAATGCAAAGGCTCTAGACGCAAATATTGGTGTGAGAGCTAATTCCATCAAGCAAACACTGCATCTTGCTGAAGGGCATATTGAAGAAGGATCAGCCAAGTGGTTCTTCTGGGAGAACAACTCCATTTGGCTCACTAACTTCACACACCATCAGGCTTCCAAGCAGCTCTCAAGGAAACTCAGTTTTCACACTCTATGCTTAGTGCCCTTTGAGTGCCTAGGACTGAAATGAAGCTTGGTGAGCATCCCACACAAACGAATGCTCCACATGCGGGTTTCACATGCCACCAACTCCACATTCACAGGCAACTTCAGCGCCACAGCCATTTTCAGATAGCCCTCAATGCAAAGGCTCTAGACGCAAATATTGGTTTGAGAGCTAATTCAATCAAGGAAAACACTGCATGTTGGTGAAGGGCATATTGAAGAAGGATCAGCCAAGTGGTTCTTGTGGGAGAACAACTCCATTTGGCTCACTAACTTCACACACCATCAGGCTTCCAAGCAGCTCTCAAGGAAACTCAGTTTTCACACTCTATGCTTCGTGCCCTTTGAGTGCCTAGGACTGAAATGAAGCTTGGTGAGCATCCCACACAAACGAATGCACCACATGCGTTTTTCACATGCCACCAACTCCACATTCACAGGCAACTTCAGCGCCACAGCCATTTTCAGATAGCCCTCAATGCAAAGGCTCTAGACGCAAATATTGGTGTGAGAGCTAATTCAATCAAGGAAACACTGCATGTTGGTGAAGGGCAAATTGAAGAAGGATCAGCCGAGTGGTTCTTGTGGGAGAACAACTCCATTTGGCTCACTAACTTCACACACCATCAGGCTTCCAAGCAGCTCTCAAGGAAACTCAGTTTTCACACTCTATGCTTAGTGCCCTTTGAGTGCATTATCTAGGAATGAATCTAGTAGAGCATCCCACACAGATGAATGCTCCACATGCGGGTTTCACATGCCACCAACTCCACATTCACAGGCAACTTCAGCGCCACAGCCGTTTTCAGATAGCCCTCAATGCAAAGGCTCTAGACGCAAATATTGGTGTGAGAGATAATTCAATCAAGGAAACACTGCATGTTGGTGAAGGGCATATTGAAGAAGGATCAGCCGAGTGGTTCTTGTGGGAGAACAACTCCATTTGGCTCACTAACTTCACACACCATCAGGCTTCCAAGCAGCTCTCAAGGAAACTCCGTTTTCACACTCTATGCTTAGTGCCCTTTCACTGCATTATCTAGGAATGAACCTGGTAGAGCATCCCACACAAACGAATGCTCCACATGCGGGTTTCACATGCCACCAACTCCACATTCACAGGCAACTTCAGCGCCACAGCCGTTGTCAGATAGCCCTCAATGCAAAGGCTCTAGACGCAAATATTGGTTTGAGAGCTAATTCAATCAAGGAAACACTGCATGTTGCTGAAGGGCATATTGAAGAAGGATCAGCCAAGTGGTTCTTGTGGGAGAACAACTCCATTTGGCTCACTAATTCACACACCATCAGGCTTCCAAGCAGCTCTCAAGGAAACTCAGTTTTCACACTCTATGCTTCGTGCCCTTTGAGTGCCTAGGACTGAAATGAAGCTTGGTGAGCATCCCACACAAACGAATGCTCCACATGCGGGTTTCACATGCCACCAACTCCACATTCACAGGCAACTTCAGCGCCACAGCCGTTTTCAGATAGCCCTCAATGCAAAGGCTCTAGACGCAAATATTGGTGTGAGAGCTAATTCAATCAAGGAAACACTGCATGTTGGTGAAGGGCAAATTGAAGAAGGATCAGCCGAGTGGTTCTTGTGGGAGAACAACTCCATTTGGCTCACTAACTTCACACACCATCAGGCTTCCAAGCAGCTCTCAAGGAAACTCAGTTTTTACACTCTATGCTTAGTGCCCTTTGAGTGCATTATCTAGGAATGAACCTGGTATTGCATCCCACACAGATGAATGCTCCACATGCGGGTTTCACATGCCAACCTCCACATTCACAGGCAACTTCAGCGCCACAGCCATTTTCAGATAGCCCTCAATGCAAAGGCTCTAGACACAAATATTGGTGTGAGAGCTAATTCAATCAAGGAAACACTGCATGTTGCTGAAGGGCATATTTGAAAGAAGGATCAGCCGAGTGGTTCTTGTGGGAGAACAACTCCATTTGGCTCACTAACCTCACACACCATCAGGCTTCCAAGCAGCTCTCAAGGAAACTCAGTTTTCACACTCTATGCTTAGTGCCCTTTGAGTGCATTATCTAGGAATGAACCTGGTAGAGCATCCCACACAAAAAAATGCTCCACATGCGAATTTCACATGCCACCAACTCCACATTCACAGGCAACTTCAGCGCCACAGCCGCTTTCAGATAGCCCTCAATGCAAAGGCTCTAGACGCAAATATTGGTGTGAGAGCTAATTCAATCAAGGAAACACTGCATGTTGGTGAAAGGCATATTGAAGAAGGATCAGCCAAGTGGTTCTTGTTGGAGAACAACTCCATTTGGCTCACTAACTTCACACACCATCAGGCTTCCAAGCAGCTCTCAAGGAAACTCAGTTTTCACACTCTATGCTTCGTGCCCTTTGAGTGCCTAGGACTGAAATGAAGCTTGGTGAGCATCCCACACAAACGAATGCACCACATGCGTTTTTCACATGCCACCAACTCCACATTCACAGGCAACTTCAGCGCCACAGCCATTTTCAGATAGCCCTCAATGCAAAGGCTCTAGACGCAAATATTGGTGTGAGAGCTAATTCAATCAAGGAAACACTGCATGTTGGTGAAGGGCAAATTGAAGAAGGATCAGCCGAGTGGTTCTTGTGGGAGAACAACTCCATTTGGCTCACTAACTTCACACACCATCAGGCTTCCAAGCAGCTCTCAAGGAAACTCAGTTTTTACACTCTATGCTTAGTGCCCTTTGAGTGCATTATCTAGGAATGAATCTAGTAGAGCATCCCACACAGATGAATGCTCCACATGCGGGTTTCACATGCCACCAACTCCACATTCACAGGCAACTTCAGCGCCACAGCCGTTTTCAGATAGCCCTCAATGCAAAGGCTCTAGACGCAAATATTGGTGTGAGAGATAATTCAATCAAGGAAACACTGCATGTTGGTGAAGGGCATATTGAAGAAGGATCAGCCGAGTGGTTCTTGTGGGAGAACAACTCCATTTGGCTCACTAACTTCACACACCATCAGGCTTCCAAGCAGCTCTCAAGGAAACTCCGTTTTCACACTCTATGCTTAGTGCCCTTTCACTGCATTATCTAGGAATGAACCTGGTAGAGCATCCCACACAAACGAATGCTCCACATGCGGGTTTCACATGCCACCAAACTCCACATTCACAGGCAACTTCAGCGCCACAGCCGTTGTCAGATAGCCCTCAATGCAAAGGCTCTAGACGCAAATATTGGTTTGAGAGCTAATTCAATCAAGGAAACACTGCATGTTGCTGAAGGGCATATTGAAGAAGGATCAGCCAAGTGGTTCTTGTGGGAGAACAACTCCATTTGGCTCACTAATTCACACACCATCAGGCTTCCAAGCAGCTCTCAAGGAAACTCAGTTTTCACACTCTATGCTTAGTGCCCTTTGAGTGCCTAGGACTGAAATGAAGCTTGGTGAGCATCCCACACAAACGAATGCTCCACATGCGGGTTTCACATGCCACCAACTCCACATTCACAGGCAACTTCAGCGCCACAGCCGTTTTCAGATAGCCCTCAATGCAAAGGCTCTAGACGCAAATATTGGTGTGAGAGCTAATTCAATCAAGGAAACACTGCATGTTGGTGAAGGGCAAATTGAAGAAGGATCAGCCGAGTGGTTCTTGTGGGAGAACAACTCCATTTGGCTCACTAACTTCACACACCATCAGGCTTCCAAGCAGCTCTCAAGGAAACTCAGTTTTTACACTCTATGCTTAGTGCCCTTTGAGTGCATTATCTAGGAATGAACCTGGTATTGCATCCCACACAGATGAATGCTCCACATGCGGGTTTCACATGCCACCAACTCCACATTCACAGGCAACTTCAGCGCCACAGCCATTTTCAGATAGCCCTTAATGCAAAGGCTCTAGACACAAATATTGGTGTGAGAGCTAATTCAATCAAGGAAACACTGCATGTTGCTGAAGGGCATATTGAAGAAGGATCAGCCGAGTGGTTCTTGTGGGAGAACAACTCCATTTGGCTCACTAACCTCACACACCATCAGGCTTCCAAGCAGCTCTCAAGGAAACTCAGTTTTCACACTCTATGCTTAGTGCCCTTTGAGTGCATTATCTAGGAATGAACCTGGTAGAGCATCCCACACAAAAAAATGCTCCACATGCGAATTTCACATGCCACCAACTCCACATTCACAGGCAACTTCAGCGCCACAGCCGCTTTCAGATAGCCCTCAATGCAAAGGCTCTAGACGCAAATATTGGTGTGAGAGCTAATTCAATCAAGGAAACACTGCATGTTGGTGAAAGGCATATTGAAGAAGGATCAGCCAAGTGGTTCTTGTTGGAGAACAACTCCATTGGCTCACTAACTTCACACACCATCAGGCTTCCAAGCAGCTCTCAAGGAAACTCAGTTTTCACACTCTATGCTTCGTGCCCTTTGAGTGCCTAGGACTGAAATGAAGCTTGGTGAGCATCCCACACAAACGAATGCACCACATGCGTTTTTCACATGCCACCAACTCCACATTCACAGGCAACTTCAGCGCCACAGCCATTTTCAGATAGCCCTCAATGCAAAGGCTCTAGACGCAAATATTGGTGTGAGAGCTAATTCAATCAAGGAAACACTGCATGTTGGTGAAGGGCAAATTGAAGAAGGATCAGCCGAGTGGTTCTTGTGGGAGAACAACTCCATTTGGCTCACTAACTTCACACACCATCAGGCTTCCAAGCAGCTCTCAAGGAAACTCAGTTTTTACACTCTATGCTTAGTGCCCTTTGAGTGCATTATCTAGGAATGAATCTAGTAGAGCATCCCACACAGATGAATGCTCCACATGCGGGTTTCACATGCCACCAACTCCACATTCACAGGCAACTTCAGCGCCACAGCCGTTTTCAGATAGCCCTCAATGCAAAGGCTCTAGACGCAAATATTGGTGTGAGAGATAATTCAATCAAGGAAACACTGCATGTTGGTGAAGGGCATATTGAAGAAGGATCAGCGAAGTGGTTCTTGTGGGAGAACAACTCCATTTGGCTCACTAACTTCACACACCATCAGGCTTCCAAGCAGCTCTCAAGGAAACTCCGTTTTCACACTCTATGCTTAGTGCCCTTTCACTGCATTATCTAGGAATGAACCTGGTAGAGCATCCCACACAAACGAATGCTCCACATGCGGGTTTCACATGCCACCAACTCCACATTCACAGTCAACTTCAGCGCCACAGCCGTTTTCAGATAGCCCTCAATGCAAAGGCTCTAGACGCAAATATTGGTGTGAGAGCTAATTCAATCAAGGCAACAGTGCGTGTTGCTGAAAGGCATATTGAAGAAGGATCAGCCGAGTGGTTCTTGTGGGAGAACAACTCCATTTGGCTCACTAACTTCACACACCATCAGGCTTCCAAGCAGCTCTCAAGGAAACTCAGTTTTCACACTCTATGCTTAGTGCCCTTTGTGTGCCTAGGACAGAAATGAAGCTTGGTGAGCATCCCACACAAACGAATGCTCCACATGCGGGTTTCACATGCCACCAACTCCACATTCACAGGCAACTTCAGCGCCACAGCCGTTGTCAGATAGCCTTCAATGCAAAGGCTCTAGACGCAAATATTGGTTTGAGAGCTAATTCAATCAAGGAAACACTGCATGTTGGTGAAGGGCATATTGAAGAAGGATCAGCCAAGTGGTTCTTGTGGGAGAACAACTCCATTTGGCTCACTAATTCACACACCATCAGGCTTCCAAGCAGCTCTCAAGGAAACTCAGTTTTCACACTCTATGCTTCGTGCCCTTTGAGTGCCTAGGACTGAAATGAAGCTTGGTGAGCATCCCACACAAACGAATGCTCCACATGCGGGTTTCACATGCCACCAACTCCACATTCACAGGCAACTTCAGCGCCACAGCCGTTTTCAGATAGCCCTCAATGCAAAGGCTCTAGACGCAAATATTTGTGTGAGACCTAATTCAATCAAGGAAACACTGCATGTTGGTGAAGGGCAAATTGAAGAAGGATCAGCCGAGTGGTTCTTGTGGGAGAACAGACTCCATTTGGCTCACTAACTTCACACACCATCAGGCTTCCAAGCAGCTCTCAAGGAAACTCAGTTTTTACACTCTATGCTTAGTGCCCTTTGAGTGCATTATCTAGGAATGAACCTGGTATTGCATCCCACACAGATGAATGCTCCACATGCGGGTTTCACATGCCACCAACTCCACATTCACAGGCAACTTCAGCGCCACAGCCATTTTCAGATAGCCCTCAATGCAAAGGCTCTAGACACAAATATTGGTGTGAGAGCTAATTCAATCAAGGAAACACTGCATGTTGCTGAAGGGCATATTGAAGAAGGATCAGCCGAGTGGTTCTTGTGGGAGAACAACTCCATTTGGCTCACTAACCTCACACACCATCAGGCTTCCAAGCAGCTCTCAAGGAAACTCAGTTTTCACACTCTATGCTTAGTGCCCTTTGAGTGCATTATCTAGGAATGAACCTGGTAGAGCATCCCACACAAAAAAATGCTCCACATGCGAATTTCACATGCCACCAACTCCACATTCACAGGCAACTTCAGCGCCACAGCCGCTTTCAGATAGCCCTCAATGCAAAGGCTCTAGACGCAAATATTGGTGTGAGAGCTAATTCAATCAAGGAAACACTGCATGTTGGTGAAAGGCATATTGAAGAAGGATCAGCCAAGTGGTTCTTGTTGGAGAACAACTCCATTTGGCTCACTAACTTCACACACCATCAGGCTTCCAAGCAGCTCTCAAGGAAACTCAGTTTTCACACTCTATGCTTAGTGCCCCTTTGAGTGAATTATCTAGGAATGAACCTGGTAGAGCATCCCACACAAACGAATGCTCCACATGCGGGTTTCACATGCCACCAACTCCACATTCACAGGCAACTTCAGCGCCACAGCCATTTTCAGATAGCCCTCAATGCAAAGGCTCTAGACGCAAATATTGGTGTGAGAGTTAATTCAATCAAGGAAACACTGCATGTTGGTGAAGGGCAAATTGAAGAAGGATCAGCCGAGTGGTTCTTGTCGGAGAACAACTCCATTTGGCTCACTAATTTCACACACCATCAGGCTTCCAAGCACTCTCAAGGAAACTCAGTTTTCACACTCTATGCTTAGTGCCCTTTGAGTGCATTATCTAGGAATGAACCTGGTAGAGCATCCCACACAAACGAATGCTCCACATGCGGGTTTCACATGCCACCAACTCCACATTCACAGGCAACTTCAGCGCCACAGCTTTTTCAGATAGCCCTCAATGCAAAGGCTCTAGACGCAAATATTGGTGTGAGAGCTAATTCAATCAAGGAAACACTGCATGTTGGTGAAGGGCATATTGAAGAAGGATCAGCCGAGTGGTTCTTGTGGGAGAACAACTCCATTTGGCTCACTAACTTCACACACCATCAGGCTTCCAAGCAGCTCTCAAGGAAACTCAGTTTTCACACTCTATGCTTAGTGCCCTTTCACTGCATTATCTAGGAATGAACCTGGTAGAGCATCCCACACAAACGAATGCTCCACATGCGGGTTTCTCATGCCACCAGCTCCACATTCACAGGCAACTTCAGCGCCACAGCCGTTTTCAGATAGCCCTCAATGCAAAGGCTCTAGACGCAAATATTGGTGTGAGAGCTAATTCAATCAAGGAAACACTGCATGTTGGTGAAGGGCATATTGAAGAAGGATCAGCCGAGTGGTTCTTGTGGGAGAACAACTCCATTTGGCTCACTAACTTCGCACACCATCAGGCTTCCAAGCAGCTCTCAAGGAAACTCAGTTTTCACACTCTATGCTTAGTGCCCTTTGAGTGCATTATCTAGGAATGAATCTAGTAGAACATCCCACACAAACGAATGCTCCACATGCGGGTTTCACATGCCACCAACTCCACATTCACAGGCAACTTCAGCGCCACAGCCGTTTTCAGATAGCCCTCAATGCAAAGGCTCTAGACGCAAATATTGGTGTGAGACCTAATTCAATCAAGGAAACACTGCATGTTGGTGAAGGGCATATTGAAGAAGGATCAGCCGAGTGGTTCTTGTGGGAGAACAACTCCATTTGGCTCACTAACTTCACACACCATCAGGCTTCCAAGCAGCTCTCAAGGAAACTCAGTTTTCACACTCTATGCTTAGTGCGCTTTGAGTGCCTAGGACTGAAATGAAGCTTGGTGAGCATCCCACACAAACGAATGCTCCACATGCGGGTTTCACATACCACCAACTCCACATTCACAGGCAACTTCAGCGCCACAGCCGTTTTCAGATAGCCCTCAATGCAAAGGCTCTAGACGCAAATATTGGTGTGAGAGCTAACTCAATCAAGGAAACACTGCTTGTTGGTGAAGGGCATATTGAAGAAGGATCAGCCGAGTGGTTCTTGTGGGAGAACAACTCCATTTGGCTCACTAACTTCACACACCATCAGGCTTCCAAGCAGCTCTCAAGGAAACTCAGTTTTCACACTCTATGCTTAGTGCGCTTTGAGTGCCTAGGACTGAAATGAAGCTTGGTGAGCATCCCACACAAACGAATGCTTCACATGTGGGTTTCACATGCCACCAACTCCACATTCTCAGGCAACTTCAGCGCCACAGCCATTTTCAGATAGCCCACAATGCAAAGCCGCTAGACGCAAATATTGGTGTGAGAGCTAATTCAATCAAGGAAACACTGCATGTTGGTGAAGGGCATATTGAAGAAGGATCAGCCGAGTGGTTCTTGTGGGAGAACAATTCCATTTGGCTCACTAGCTTCCAAGCAGCTCTCAAGGAAACTCAGTTTTCACTCTCTATGCTTAGTGCCCTTTGAGTGCATTATCTAGGAATGAACCTGGTAGAGCATCCCACACAAACGAATGCTCCACATGCGGGTTTCACATGCCACCAACTCCACATTCACAGGCAACTTCAGCGCCACAGCCGTTTTCAGATAGCCCTCAATGCAAAGGCTCTAGACGCAAATATTGGTGTGAGACCTAATTCAATCAAGGAAACACTGCATGTTGGTGAAGGGCATATTGAAGAAGGATCAGCCGAGTGGTTCTTGTGGGAGAACAACTCCATTTGGCTCACTAACTTCACACACCATCAGGCTTCCAAGCAGCTCTCAAGGAAACTCAGTTTTCACACTCTATGCTTAGTGCCCTTTCACTGCATTATCTAGGAATGTACCTGGTAGAGCATCCCACACAAACGAATGCTCCACATGCGGGTTTCACATGCCACCAACTCCACATTCACAGGCAACTTCAGCGCCACAGCCGTTTTCAGATAGCCCTCAATGCAAAGGCTCCAGACGCAAATATTGGTGTGAGAGCTAATTCAATCAAGGAAACACTGCATGTTGCTGAAGGGCATATTGAAGAAGGATCAGCCAAGTGGTTCTTGTGGCAGAACAACTCCATTTGGCTCACTAACTTCACACACCATCAGGCTTCCAAGCAGCTCTCAAGGAAACTCAGTTTTCACACTCTATGCTTAGTGCCCTTTCACTGCATTATCTAGGAATGAACCTGGTAGAGCATCCCACACAAACGAATGCTCCACATGCGGGTTTCACATGCCACCAACTCCACATTCACAGGCAACTTCAGCGCCACAGCCGTTTTCAGATAGCCCTCAATGCAAAGGCTCTAGACGCAAATATTGGTGTGAGAGCTAATACAATCAAGGAAACACTGCATGTTGCTGAAGGGCATATTGAAGAAGGATCAGCCGAGTGGTTCTTGTGGGAGAACAACTCCATTTGGCTCACTAACTTCACACACCATCAGGCTTCCTAGCAGCTCTCAAGGAAACTCAGTTTTCACACTCTATGCTTAGTGCGCTTTGAGTGCCTAGGACTGAAATGAAGCTTGGTGAGCATCCCACACAAACGAATGCTCCACATGCGGGTTTCACATGCCACCAACTCCACATTCACAGGCAACTTCAGCGCCACAGCCGTTTTCAGATAGCCCTCAATGCAAAGGCTCTAGACGCAAATATTGGTGTGAGAGCTAATTCAATCAAGGAAACACTGCATGTTGGTGAAGGGCATATTGAAGAAGGATCAGCCGAGTGGTTCTTGTGGGAGAACAACTCCATTTGGCTCACTAACTTCGCACACCATCAGGCTTCCAAGCAGCTCTCAAGGAAACTCAGTTTTCACACTCTATGCTTAGTGCCCTTTCACTGCATTATCTAGGAATGAACCTGGTAGAGCATCCCACACAAACGAATGCTCCACATGCGGGTTTCACATGCCACCAACTCCACATTCACAGGCAACTTCAGCGCCACAGCCGTTTTCAGATAGCCCTCAATGCAAAGGCTCTAGACGCAAATATTGGTGTGAGAGCTAATACAATCAAGGAAACACTGCATGTTGGTGAAGGGCATATTGAAGAAGGATCAGCCGAGTGGTTCTTGTGGCAGAACAACTCCATTTGGCTCACTAACTTCACACACCATCAGGCTTCCAAGCAGCTCTCAAGGAAACTCAGTTTTCACACTCTATGCTTAGTGAGCTTTGAGTGCCTAGGACTGAAATGAAGCTTGGTGAGCATCCCACACAAACGAATGCTCCACATGCGGGTTTCACATGCCACCAACTCCACATTCACAGACAACTTCAGCGCCACAGCCGTTTTCAGATAGCCGTCAATGCAAAGGCTCTAGACGCAAATATTGGTGTGAGAGCTAATTCAATCAAGGAAACACAGCATGTTGGTGAAGGGCATATTGAAGAAGGATCAGCCGAGTGGTTCTTGTGGGAGAACAACTCCATTTGGCACACTAACTTCACACACCATCAGGCTTCCAAGCAGCTCTCAAGGAAACTCAGTTTTCACACTCTATGCTTAGTGCCCTTTGAGTGCCTAGGACTGAAATGAAGCTTGGTGAGCATCCCACACAAACGAATCCTCCACATGCGGGTTTCACATGCCACCAACTCCACATTCACAGGCAACTTCAGCGACACAGCCATTTTCAGATAGCCCTCAATGCAAAGGCTCTAGACGCAAATATTGGTGTGAGAGCTAATTCAATCAAGGAAACACTGCATGTTGCTGAAGGGCATATTGAAGAAGGATCAGCCGAGTGGTTCTTGTGGGAGAACAACTCCATTTGGCACACTAACTTCACACACCATCAGGCTTCCAAGCAGCTCTCAAGGAAACTCAGTTTTCAAACTCTATGCTTAGTGTCCTTTGAGTGCATTATCTAGGAATGAATCTAGTAGAGCATCCCACACAAACGAATGCTCAACATGCGGGTTTCACATGCCACCAACTCCACATTCACAGGCAACTTCAGCGCCACAGCCGTTTTCAGATAGCCCTCAATGCAAAGGCTCTAGACGCAAATATTGGTGTGAGAGCTAATTCAATCAAGGAAACACTGCATGTTGGTGAAGGGCATATTGAAGAAGGATCAGCCGAGTGGTTCTTGTGGGAGAACAACTCCATTTGGCTCACTAACTTCACACACCATCAGGCTTCCAAGCAGCTCTCAAGGAAACTCAGTTTTCACACTCTATGCTTAGTGCCCTTTGAGTGCACTATCTAGGAATGAACCTGGTAGAGCATCCCACACAAACGAATGCTCCACATGCGGGTTTCACATGCCACCAACTCCACATTCACAGGCAACTTCAGCGCCACAGCCGTTTTCAGATAGCCCTCAATGCAAAGGCTCTAGACGCAAATATTGGTGTGAGAGCTAATACAATCAAGGAAACACTGCATGTTGCTGAAGGGCATATTGAAGAAGGATCAGCCGAGTGGTTCTTGTGGCAGAACAACTCCATTTGGCTCACTAACTTCACACACCATCAGGCTTCCAAGCAGCTCTCAAGGAAACTCAGTTTTCACACTCTATGCTTAGTGCCCTTTGAATGCCTAGGACTGAAATGAAGCTTGGTGAGCATCCCACACAAACGAATGCTCCACATGCGGGTTTCACATGCCACCAACTCCACATTCACAGACAACTTCAGCGCCACAGCCGTTTTCAGATAGCCCTCAATGCAAAGGCTCTAGACGCAAATATTGGTGTGAGAGCTAATTCAATCAAGGAAACACAGCATGTTGGTGAAGGGCATATTGAAGAAGGATCAGCCGAGTGGTTCTTGTGGGAGAACAACTCCATTTGGCACACTAACTTCACACACCATCAGGCTTCCAAGCAGCTCTCAAGGAAACTCAGTTTTCACACTCTATGCTTAGTGCCCTTTGAGTGCCTAGGACTGAAATGAAGCTTGGTGAGCATCCCACACAAACGAATCCTCCACATGCGGGTTTCACATGCCACCAACTCCACATTCACAGGCAACTTCAGCGCCACAGCCATTTTCAGATAGCCCTCAATGCAAAGGCTCTAGACGCAAATATTGGTGTGAGAGCTAATTCAATCAAGGAAACACTGCATGTTGCTGAAGGGCATAATGAAGAAGGATCAGCCGAGTGGTTCTTGTGGGAGAACAACTCCATTTGGCTCACTAACTTCACACACCATCAGGCTTCCAAGCAGCTCTCAAGGAAACTCCGTTTTCACACTCTATGCTTAGTGCCCTTTGAGTGCATTATCTAGGAATGAACCTGGTAGAGCATCCCACACAAACGAATGCTCCACATGCGGGTTTCACATGCCACCAACTCCACATTCACAGGCAACTTCAGCGCCACAGCCATTTTCAGATAGCCCTCAATGCAAAGGCTCTAGACGCAAATATTGGTGTGAGAGCTAATTCAATCAAGGAAACACTGCATGTTGCTGAAGGGCATATTGAAGAAGGATCAGCCAAGTGGTTCTTGTGGCAGAAAAACTCCCTTTGGCTCACTAACTTCACACACCATCAGGCTTCCAAGCAGCTCTCAAGGAAACTCAGTTTTCACACTCTATGCTTAGTGCCCTTTCACTGCATAATCTAGGAATGAACCTGGTAGAGCATCCCACACAAACGAATGCTCCACATGCGGGTTTCACATGCCACGAACTGCACATTCACAGGCAATTTCAGCGCCACAGCCGTTTTCAGATAGCCCTCAATGCAAAGGCTCTAGACGCAAATATTGGTGTGAGAGCTAATTCAATCAAGGAAACACAGCATGTTGGTGAAGGGCATATTGAAGAAGGATCAGCCGAGTGGTTCTTGTGGGAGAACAACTCCATTTGGCACACTAACTTCACACACCATCAGGCTTCCATGCAGCTCTCAAGGAAACTCAGTTTTCACACTCTATGCTTAGTGCCCTTTGAGTGCCTAGGACTGAAATGAAGCTTGGTGAGCATCCCACACAAACGAATCCTCCACATGCGGGTTTCACATGCCACCAACTCCACATTCACAGGCAACTTCAGCGCCACAGCCATTTTCAGATAGCCCTCAATGCAAAGGCTCTAGACGCAAATATTGGTGTGAGAGCTAATTCAATCAAGGAAACACTGCATGTTGGTGAAGGGCATATTGAAGAAGGATCAGCCGAGTGGTTCTTGTGGGAGAACAACTCCATTTGGCTCACTAACTTCACACACCATCAGGCTTCCAAGCAGCTCTCAAGGAAACTCAGTTTTCACACTCTATGCTTAGTGCCCTTTGAGTGCATTATCTAGGAATGAACCTGGTAGAGCATCCCACACAAACGAATGCTCCACATGCGGGTTTCACATGCCACCAACTCCACATTCACAGGCAACTTCAGCGCCACAGCCGTTTTCAGATAGCTCTCAATGCAAAGGCTCTAGACGCAAATATTGGTGTGAGAGCTAATTCAATCAAGGAAACACTGCATGTTGGTGAAGGGCATATTGAAGAAGGATCAGCCGAGTGGTTCTTGTGGGAGAACAACTCCATTTGGCTCACTAACTTCACACACCATCAGGCTTCCAAGCAGCTCTCAAGGAAACTCAGTTTTCACACTCTATGCTTAGTGCCCTTTGAGTGCATTATCTAGGAATGAACCTGGTAGAGCATCCCACACAAACGAATGCTCCACATGCGGGTTTCACATGCCACCAACTCCACATTCACAGGCAACTTCAGCGCCACAGCCGTTTTCAGATAGCCCTCAATGCAAAGGCTCTAGACGCAAATATTGGTGTGAGAGCTAATTCAATCAAGGAAACACTGCATGTTGCTGAAGGGCATATTGAAGAAGGATCAGCCGAGTGGTTCTTGTGGGAGAACAACTCCATTTGGCTCACTAACTTCACACACCATCAGGCTTCCAAGCAGCTCTCAAGGAAACTCAGTTTTCACACTCTAGGCTTAGTGAACTTTGAGTGCCTAGGACTGAAATGAAGCTTGGTGAGCATCCCACACAAAAGATTGCTCCACATGCGGGTTTCACATGCCACCAACTGAACATTCACAGGCAACTTCAGCGCCACAGCCGTTTTCAGATAGCCCTCAATGCAAAGGCTCTAGACGCAAATATTGGTGTGAGAGCTAATTCAATCAAGGAAACACTGCATGTTGCTGAAGGGCATATTGAAGAAGGATCAGCCGAGTGGTTCTTGTGGGAGAACAACTCCATTTGGCTCACTAACTTCACACACCATCAGGCTTCCAAGCAGCTCTCAAGGAAACTCCGTTTTCACACTCTATGCTTAGTGCCCTTTGAGTGCATTATCTAGGAATGAACCTGGTAGAGCATCCCACACAAACGAATGCTCCACATGCGGGTTTCACATGCCACCAACTCCACATTCACAGGCAACTTCAGCGCCACAGCCATTTTCAGATAGCCCTCAATGCAAAGGCTCTAGACGCAAATATTGGTGTGAGAGCTAATTCAATCAAGGAAACACTGCATGTTGCTGAAGGGCATATTGAAGAAGGATCAGCCAAGTGGTTCTTGTGGCAGAAAAACTCCCTTTGGCTCACTAACTTCACACACCATCAGGCTTCCAAGTAGCTCTCAAGGAAACTCAGTTTTCACACTCTATGCTTAGTGCCCTTTCACTGCATTATCTAGGAATGAACCTGGTAGAGCATCCCACACAAACGAATGCTCCACATGCGGGTTTCTCATGCCACCAACTCCACATTCACAGGCAACTTCAGCGCCACAGCCGTTTTCAGATAGCCCTCAATGCAAAGGATCTAGACGCAAATATTGGTGTGAGAGCTAATTCAATCAAGGAAACACTGCATGTTGGTGAAGGGCATATTGAAGAAGGATCAGCCGAGTGGTTCTTGTGGGAGAACAACTCCATTTGGCTCACTAACTTCGCACACCATCAGGCTTCCAAGCAGCTCTCAAGGAAACTCAGTTTTCACACTCTATGCTTAGTGCCCTTTGAGTGCATTATCTAGGAATGAACCTGGTAGAGCATCCCACACAAACGAATGCTCCACATGCGGGTTTCACATGCCACCAACTCCACATTCACAGGCAACTTCAGCGCCACAGCCGTTTTCAGATAGCCCTCAATGCAAAGGCTCTAGACGCAAATATTGGTGTGAGACCTAATTCAATCAAGGAAACACTGCATGTTGGTGAAGGGCATATTGAAGAAGGATCAGCCGAGTGGTTCTTGTGGGAGAACAACTCCATTTGGCTCACTAACTTCACACACCATCAGGCTTCCAAGCAGCTCTCAAGCAAACTCAGTTTTCACACTCTATGCTTAGTGCCCTTTGAGTGCATTATCTAGGAATGAACCTGGTAGAGCATCCCACACAAACGAATGCTCCACATGCGGGTTTCACATGCCACCAACTCCACATTCTCAGGCAACTTCAGCGCCACAGCCGTTTTCAGATAGCCCTCAATGCAAAGGCTCTAGACGCAAATATTGGTGTGAGAGCTAATTCAATCAAGGAAACACTGCATGTTGCTGAAGGGCATATTGAAGAAGGATCAGCCGAGTGGTTCTTGTGGGAGAACAACTCCATTTGGCTCACTAACTTCACACACCATCAGGCTTCCAAGCAGCTCTCAAGGAAACTCAGTTTTCACACTCTAGGCTTAGTGAACTTTGAGTGCCTAGGACTGAAATGAAGCTTGGTGAGCATCCCACACAAACGAATGCTCCACATGCGGGTTTCACATGCCACCAACTCCACATTCACAGGCAACTTCAGCGCCACAGCCGTTTTCAGATAGCCCTCAATGCAAAGGCTCTAGACGCAAATATTGGTGTGAGAGCTAATTCAATCAAGGAAACACTGCATGTTGTTGAAGGGCATATTGAAGAAGGATCAGCGAAGTGGTTCTTGTGAAAGAACAACTCCCTTTGGCTCACTAACTTCACACACCATCAGGCTTCCAAGCAGCTCTCAAGAAAACTCAGTTTTCACACTCTATGCTTAGTGCCCTTTGAGTGCATTATCTAGGAATGAACCTGGTAGAGCATCCCACACAAACGAATGCTCCACATGCGGGTTTCTCATGCCACCAACTCCACATTCACAGGCAACTTCAGCGCCACAGCCGTTTTCAGATAGCCCTCAATGCAAAGGATCTAGACGCAAATATTGGTGTGAGAGCTAATTCAATCAAGGAAACACTGCATGTTGCTGAAGGGCATATTGAAGAAGGATCAGCCGAGTGGTTCTTGTGGGAGAACAACTCCATTTGGCTCACTAACTTCGCACACCATCAGGCTTCCAAGCAGCTCTCAAGGAACTCAGTTTTCACACTCTAGGCTTAGTGCCCTTTGAGTGCATTATCTAGGAATGAACCTGGTAGAGCATCCCACACAAACGAATTGCTCCACATGCGGGTTTCACATGCCACCAACTCCACATTCACAGGCAACTTCAGCGCCACAGCCGTTTTCAGATAGCCCTCAATGCAAAGGCTCTAGACGCAAATATTGGTGTGAGACCTAATTCAATCAAGGAAACACTGCATGTTGGTGAAGGGCATATTGAAGAAGGATCAGCCGAGTGGTCTTGTGGGAGAACAACTCCATTTGCTCACTAAACTTCACACACCATCAGGCTTCCAAGCAGCTCTCAAGGAAACTCAGTTTTCACACTCTAGGCTTAGTGAACTTTGAGTGCCTAGGACTGAAATGAAGCTTGGTGAGCATCCCACACAAACGAATGCTCCACATGCGGGTTTCACATGCCACCAACTGAACATTCACAGGCAACTTCCAGCGCCACAGCCGTTTTCAGATAGCCCTCAATGCAAAGGCTCTAGACGCAAATATTGGTGTGAGAGCTAATTCAATCAAGGGAAACACTGCATGTTGCTGAAGGGCATATTGAAGAAGGATCAGCCGAGTGGTTCTTGTGGAGAACAACTCCATTTGGCTCACTAACTTCACACACCATCAGGCTTCCAAGCAGCTCTCAAGCAAACTCAGTTTTTCACACTCTATGCTTAGTGCCCTTTCACTGCATTATCTAGGAATGAACCTGGTAGAGCATCCCACACAAACGAATGCTCCACATGCGGGTTCACATGCCACCAACTCCACATTCACAGGCAACTTCAGCGCCACAGCCGTTTTCAGATAGCCCTCAATGCAAAGGCTCTAGACGCAAATATTGTGGTGTGAGAGCTAATTCAATCAAGGAAACACTGCATGTTGGTGAAGGGGCATATTGAAGAAGGATCAGCGAAGTGGTTCTTGTGAAAGAACAACTCCCTTTTGGCTCACTAACTTCACACACCATCAGGCTTCCAAGCAGCTCTCAAGAAAACTCAGTTTTCACACTCTATGCTTAGTGCCCTTTGAGTGCATTATCTAGGAATGAACCTGGTAGAGCATCCCACACAAACGAATGCTCCACATGCGGGTTTCTCATGCCACCAACTCCACATTCACAGGCAACTTCAGCGCCACAGCCGTTTTCAGATAGCCCTCAATGCAAAGGCTCTAGACGCAAATATTGGTGTGAGAGCTAATTCAATCAAGGAAACACTGCATGTTGGTGAAGGGCATATTGAAGAAGGATCAGCCGAGTGGTTCTTGTGGGAGAACAACTCCATTTGGCTCACTAACTTCGCACACCATCAGGCTTCCAAGCAGCTCTCAAGGAAACTCAGTTTTCACACTCTAATGCTTAGTGCCCTTTGAGTGCATTATCTAGGAATGAACCTGGTAGAGCATCCCACACAAACGAATGCTCCACATGCGGGTTTCACATGCCACGAACTGCACATTCACAGGCAACTTCAGCGCCACAGCCGTTTTCAGATAGCCCTCAATGCAAAGGCTCTAGACGCAAATATTGGTGTGAGACCTAATTCAATCAAGGAAACACTGCATGTTGGTGAAGGGCATATTGAAGAAGGATCAGCCGAGTGGTTCTTGTGGGAGAACAACTCCATTTGGCTCACTAACTTCACACACCATCAGGCTTCCAAGCAGCTCTCAAGCAAACTCAGTTTTCACACTCTATGCTTAGTGCCCTTTGAGTGCATTATCTAGGATGAACCTGGTAGAGCATCCCACACAAACGAATGCTCCACATGCGGGTTTCACATGCCACCAACTCCACATTCTCAGCAACTTCAGCGCCACAGCCGTTTTCAGATAGCCCTCAATGCAAAGGCTCTAGACGCAAATATTGGTGTGAGAGCTAATTCAATCAAGGAAACACTGCATGTTGCTGAAGGGCATATTGAAGAAGGATCAGCCGAGTGGTTCTTGTGGGAGGAACAACTCCATTTGGCTCACTAACTTCACACACCATCAGGCTTCCAAGCAGCTCTCAAGGAAACTCAGTTTTCACACTCTAGGCTTAGTGAACTTTGAGTGCCTAGGACTGAAATGAAGCTTGGGAGCATCCCACACAAACGAATGCTCCACATGCGGGTTTCACATGCCACCCACTGAACATTCACAGGCAACTTCAGCGCACAGCCGTTTTCAGATAGCCCTCAATGCAAAGGCTCTAGACGCAAATATTGGTGTGAGAGCTAATTCAATCAAGGAAACACTGCATGTTGCTGAAGGGCATATTGAAGAAGGATCAGCCGAGTGGTTCTTGTGAAAGAAACAACTCCCTTTGGCTCACTACTTCACACACCATCAGGCTTCCAAGCAGCTCTCAAGCAAACTCAGTTTTCACACTCTATGCTTAGTGCCCTTTCACTGCATTATCTAGGAATGAACCTGGTAGAGCATCCCACACAAACGAATGCTCCACATGCGGGTTTCACATGCCACCAACTCCACATTCACAGGCAACTTCAGCGCCACAGCCGTTTTCAAGATAGCCCTCAATGCAAAGGCTCTAGACGCAAATATTGGTGTGAGAGCTAATTCAATCAAGGAAACACTGCATGTTGGTGAAGGGCATATTGAAGAAGGATCAGCGAAGTGGTTCTTGTGAAAGAACAACTCCTTTGGCTCCACTAACTTCACACACCATCAGGCTTCCAAGCAGCTCTCAAGAAAACTCAGTTTTCACACTCTATGCTTAGTGCCCTTTCACTGCATTATCTAGGAATGAACCTGGTAGAGCATCCCACACAAACGAATGCTCCACATGCGGGTTTCACATGCCACCAACTCCACATTCTCAGGCACATCAGCGCCACAGCCATTTTCAGATAGCCCTCAATGCAAAGGCTCTAGACGCAAATATTGGTGTGAGAGCTAATTCAATCAAGGAAACACTGCATGTTGCTGAAGGGCATATTGAAGAAGGATCAGCCGAGTGGTTCTTGTGGGAGAACAACTCCATTTGGCACACTAACTTCACACACCATCAGGCTTCCATGCAGCTCTCAAGGAAACTCAGTTTTCACACTCTATGCTTAGTGCCCTTTGAGTGCCTAGGACTGAAATGAAGCTTGGTGAGCATCCCACACAAACGAATCCTCCACATGCGGGTTTCACATGCCACCAACTCCACATTCACAGGCAACTTCAGCGCCACAGCCGTTTTCAGATAGCCCTCAATGCAAAGGCTCTAGACGCAAATATTGGTGTGAGAGCTAATTCAATCAAGGAAACACTGCATGTTGGTGAAGGGCATATTGAAGAAGGATCAGCCGAGTGGTTCTTGTGGGAGAACAACTCCATTTGGCTCACTAACTTCACACACCATCAGGCTTCCAAGCAGCTCTCAAGGAAACTCAGTTTTCACACTCTATGCTTAGTGCCCTTTGAGTGCATTATCTAGGAATGAACCTGGTAGAGCATCCCACACAAACGAATGCTCCACATGCGGGTTTCACATGCCACCAACTCCACATTCACAGGCAACTTCAGCGCCACAGCCGTTTTCAGATAGCCCTCAATGCAAAGGCTCTAGACGCAAATATTGGTGTGAGAGCTAATTCAATCAAGGAAACACTGCATGTTGGTGAAGGGCATATGGAAGAAGGATCAGCCGAGTGGTTCTTGTGAAAGAACAACTCCCTTTGGCACACTAACTTCACACACCATCAGGCTTCCAAGCAGCTCTCAAGCAAACTCAGTTTTCACACTCTATGCTTAGTGCCCTTTGAGTGCATTATCTAGCAATGAACCTGGTAGAGCATCCCACACAAACGAATGCTCCACATGCGGGTTTCACATGCCACCAACTCCACATTCACAGGCAACTTCAGCGCCACAGCCGTTTTCAGATAGCCCTCAATGCAAAGGCTCTAGACGCAAATATTGGTGTGAGAGCTAATTCAATCAAGGACACACTGCATGTTGGTGAAGGGCATATTGAAGAAGGATCAGCCGAGTGGTTCTTGTGGGAGAACAACTCCATTTGGCTCACTAACTTCACACACCATCAGGATTCCAAGCAGCTCTCAAGGAAACTCAGTTTTCACACTCTATGCTTAGTGCCCTTTGAGTGCATTATCTAGGAATGAACCTGGTAGAGCATCCCACACAAACGAATGCTCCACATGCGGGTTTCACATGCCACCAACTCCACATTCACAGGCAACTTCAGCGCCACAGCCGTTTTCAGATAGCCCTCAATGCAAAGGCTCTAGACGCAAATATTGGTGTGAGAGCTAATTCAATCAAGGAAACACTGCATGTTGGTGAAGGGCATATTGAAGAAGGATCAGCCGAGTGGTTCTTGTGGGAGAACAACTCCATTTGGCTCACTAACTTCACACACCATCAGGCTTCCAAGCAGCTCTCAAGGAAACTCAGTTTTCACACTCTATGCTTAGTGCCCTTTCACTGCATTATCTAGGAATGAACCTGGTAGAGCATCCCACACAAACGAATGCTCCACATGCGGGTTTCACATGCCACCAACTCCACATTCACAGGCAACTTCAGTGCCACAGCCGTTTTCAGATAGCCCTCAATGCAAAGGCTCTAGACGCAAATATTGGTGTGAGAGCTAATTCAATCAAGGAAACACTGCATGTTGGTGAAGGGCATATTGAAGAAGGATCAGCCGAGTGGTTCTTGTGGGAGAACAACTCCATTTGGCACACTAACTTCACACACCATCAGGCTTCCATGCAGCTCTCAAGGAAACTCAGTTTTCACACTCTGTGCTTAGTGCCCTTTGAGTGCATTATCTAGGAATGAATCTAGTAGAGCATCCCACACAAAAGAATGCTCCACATGCGGGTTTCACATGCCACCAACTCCACATTCACAGGCAACTTCAGCGCCACAGCCGTTTTCAGATAGCCCTCAATGCAAAGGCTCTAGACGCAAATATTGTTGTGAGAGCTAATACAATCAAGGAAACACTGCATGTTGGTGAAGGGCATATTGAAGAGGGATCAGCCAAGTGGTTCTTGTGGGAGAACAACTCCATTTGGCTCACTAACTTCACACACCATCAGGCTTCCAAGCAGCACTCAAGGAAACTCAGTTTTCACACTCTATGCTTAGTGCCCTTTGAGTGCATTATCTAGGAGTAAACCTGGTAGAGCATCCCACACAAACGAATGCTCCACATGCGGGTTTCACATGCCACCAACTCCACATTCTCACGCAACTTCAGCGCCACAGCCGTTTTCAGATAGCCCTGAATGCAAAGGCTCTAGACGCAAATATTGGTGTGAGAGCTAATTCAATCAAGGAAACACTGCATGTTGCTGAAGGGCATATTGAAGAAGGATCAGCCAAGTGGTTCTTGTGGGAGAACAACTCCATTTGGCTCACTAACTTCACACACCATCAGGCTTCCAAGCAGCTCTCAAGGAAACTCAGTTTTCACACTCTATGGTTAGTGCCCTTTGAGTGCATTATCTAGGAATGAACCTGGTAGAGCATCCCACACAAACGAATGCTCCACATGCGGGTTTCACATGCCACCAACTCCACATTCACAGGCAACTTCAGCGCCACAGCCGTTTTCAGATAGCCCTCAATGCAAAGGCTCTAGACGCAAATATTGGTGTGAGAGCTAATTCAATCAAGGAAACACTGCATGTTGGTGAAGGGCATATTGAAGAAGGATCAGCCGAGTGGTTCTTGTGGGAGAACAACTCCATTTGGCTCACTAACTTCACACACCATCAGGCTTCCAAGCAGCTCTCAAGGAAACTCAGTTTTCACACTCTATGCTTAGTGCCCTTTGAGTGCCTAGGACTGAAATGAAGCTTGGTGAGCATCCCACAAAAACGAATGCTCCACATGCGGGTTTCACATGCCACCAACTCCACATTCACAGGCAACTTCAGCGCCACAGCCGTTTTCAGATAGCCCTCAATGCAAAGGCTCTAGACGCAAATATTGGTGTGAGAGCTAATTCAATCAAGGAAACACTGCATGTTGCTGAAGGGCATATTGAAGAAGGATCAGCCGAGTGGTTCTTGTGGGAGAACAACTCCATTTGGCTCACTAACTTCACACACCATCAGGCTTCCATGCAGCTCTCAAGGAAACTCAGTTTTCACACTCTATGCTTAGTGCCCTTTGAGTGCCTAGGACTGAAATGAAGCTTGGTTAGCATCCCACACAAACGAAAGCTCCACATGCTGGTTTCACATGCCACCAACTCCACATTCACAGGCAACTTCAGCGCCACAGGTGTTTTCAGATAGCCCTCAATGCAAAGGCTCTAGACGCAAATATTTGTGTGAGAGCTGATTCAATCAAGGAAACACTGCATGTTGGTGAAGGGCATATTGAAGAAGGATCAGCCGAGTGGTTCTTGTGGGAGAACAACTCCATTTGGCTCACTAACTTCACACACAATCAGGCTTCCAAGCAGCTCTCAAGGAAACTAAGTTTTCACACTCTATGCTTAGTGCCCTTTGTGTGCCTAGGAATGAAATGAAGCTTGGTGAGCATCCCACACAAACGAATGCTCCACATGCGGGTTTCACATGCCACCAACTCCACATTCTCACGCAACTTCAGCGCCACAGCCGTTTTCAGATAGCCCTCAATGCAAAGGCTCTAGACGCAAATATTGGTGTGAGAGCTAATTCAATCAAGGAAACACTGCATGTTGCTGAAGGGCATATTGAAGAAGGATCAGCCGAGTGGTTCTTGTGGGAGAACAACTCCATTTGGCTCACTAACTTCACACACCATCAGGCTTCCATGCAGCTCTCAAGGAAACTCAGTTTTCACACTCTATGCTTAGTGCCCTTTGAGTGCCTAGGACTGAAATGAAGCTTGGTGAGCATCCCACACAAACGAATCCTCCACATGCGGGTTTGACATGCCACCAACTCCACATTCACAGGCAACTTCAGCGCCACAGCCGTTTTCAGATAGCCCTCAATGCAAAGGCTCTAGACGCAAATATTTGTGTGAGAGCTAATTCAATCAAGGAAACACTGCATGTTGGTGAAGGGCATATTGAAGAAGGATCAGCCAAGTGGTTCTTGTGGGAGAACAACTCCATTTGGCTCACTAACTTCACACACCATCAGGCTTCCAAGCAGCTCTCAAGGAAACTCAGTTTTCACACTCTATGCTTAGTGCCCTTTCACTGCATTATCTAGGAATGAACCTGGTAGAGCATCCCACACAAACGAATGCTCCACATGCGGGTTTCACATGCCACCAACTCCACATTCACAGGCAACTTCAGCGCCACAGCCGTTTTCAGATAGCCCTCAATGCAAAGGCTCTAGACGCAAATATTGGTGTGAGAGCTAATTCCATCAAGCAAACACTGCATGTTGGTGAAGGGCATATTGAAGAAGGATCAGCCGAGTGGTTCTTGTGGGAGAACAACTCTATTTGGCTCACTAACTTCACACACCATCAGGCTTCCAAGCAGCTCTCAAGGAAACTCAGTTTTCACACTCTATGCTTAGTGCCCTTTGAGTGCCTAGGACTGAAATGAAGCTTGGTGAGCATCCCACAAAAACGAATGCTCCACATGCGGGTTTCACATGCCACCAACTCCACATTCACAGGCAACTTCAGCGCCACAGCCGTTTTCAGATAGCCCTCAATGCAAAGGCTCTAGACGCAAATATTGGTGTGAGAGCTAATTCAATCAAGGAAACACTGCATGTTGGTGAAGGGCATATTGAAGAAGGATCAGCCGACTGGTTCTTGTGGGAGAACAACTCCATTTGGCTCACTAACTTCACACACCATCAGGCTTCCATGCAGCTCTCAAGGAAACTCAGTTTTCACACTCTATGCTTAGTGCCCTTTGAGTGCCTAGGACTGAAATGAAGCTTGGTTAGCATCCCACACAAACGAAAGCTCCACATGCTGGTTTCACATGCCACCAACTCCACATTCACAGGCAACTTCAGCGCCACAGCCGTTTTCAGATAGCCCTCAATGCAAAGGCTCTAGACGCAAATATTTGTGTGAGAGCTGATTCAATCAAGGAAACACTGCATGTTGGTGAAGGGCATATTGATGAAGGATCAGCCGAGTGGTTCTTTTGGGAGAACAACTCCATTTGGCTCACTAACTTCACACACAATCAGGCTTCCAAGCAGCTCTCAAGGAAACTAAGTTTTCACACTCTATGCTTAGTGCCCTTTGTGTGCCTAGGAATGAAATGAAGCTTGGTGAGCATCCCACACAAACGAATGCTCCACATGCGGGTTTCACATGCCACCAACTCCACATTCTCACGCAACTTCAGCGCCACAGCCGTTTTCAGATAGCCCTCAATGCAAAGGCTCTAGACGCAAATATTGGTGTGAGAGCTAATTCAATCAAGGAAACACTGCATGTTGCTGAAGGGCATATTGAAGAAGGATCAGCCGAGTGGTTCTTGTGGGAGAACAACTCCATTTGGCTCACTAACTTCACACACCATCAGGCTTCCATGCAGCTCTCAAGGAAACTCAGTTTTCACACTCTATGCTTAGTGCCCTTTGAGTGCCTAGGACTGAAATGAAGCTTGGTGAGCATCCCACACAAACGAATCCTCCACATGCGGGTTTGACATGCCACCAACTCCACATTCACAGGCAACTTCAGCGCCACAGCCGTTTTCAGATAGCCCTCAATGCAAAGGCTCTAGACGCAAATATTTGTGTGAGAGCTAATTCAATCAAGGAAACACTGCATGTTGGTGAAGGGCATATTGAAGAAGGATCAGCCAAGTGGTTCTTGTGGGAGAACAACTCCATTTGGCTCACTAACTTCACACACCATCAGGCTTCCAAGCAGCTCTCAAGGAAACTCAGTTTTCACACTCTATGCTTAGTGCCCTTTCACTGCATTATCTAGGAATGAACCTGGTAGAGCATCCCACACAAACGAATGCTCCACATGCGGGTTTCACATGCCACCAACTCCACATTCACAGGCAACTTCAGCGCCACAGCCGTTTTCAGATAGCCCTCAATGCAAAGGCTCTAGACGCAAATATTGGTGTGAGAGCTAATTCCATCAAGCAAACACTGCATGTTGGTGAAGGGCATATTGAAGAAGGATCAGCCGAGTGGTTCTTGTGGGAGAACAACTCTATTTGGCTCACTAACTTCACACACCATCAGGCTTCCAAGCAGCTCTCAAGGAAACTCAGTTTTCACACTCTATGCTTAGTGCCCTTTGAGTGCCTAGGACTGAAATGAAGCTTGGTGAGCATCCCACAAAAACGAATGCTCCACATGCGGGTTTCACATGCCACCAACTCCACATTCACAGGCAACTTCAGCGCCACAGCCGTTTTCAGATAGCCCTCAATGCAAAGGCTCTAGACGCAAATATTGGTGTGAGAGCTAATTCAATCAAGGAAACACTGCATGTTGCTGAAGGGCATATTGAAGAAGGATCAGCCGAGTGGTTCTTGTGGGAGAACAACTCCATTTGGCTCACTAACTTCACACACCATCAGGCTTCCAAGCAGCTCTCAAGGAAACTCAGTTTTCACACTCTATGCTTAGTGCCCTTTGAGTGCCTAGGACTGAAATGAAGCTTGGTGAGCATCCCACACAAACGAATGCTCCACATGCGGGTTTCACATGCCACCAACTCCACATTCACAGGCAAATTCAGCGCCACAGCCGTTTTCAGATAGCCCTCAATGCAAAGGCTCTAGACGCAAATATTGGTGTGAGAGCTAATTCAATCAAGGAAACACTGCATGTTGGTGAAGGGCATATTGAAGAAGGATCAGCCGAGTGGTTCTTGTGGGAGAACAATTTGATTTGGCTCACAAAATTCACACACCATCAGGCTTCCAAGCAGCTCTCAAGGAAACTCAGTTTTCACACTCTATGCTTAGTGCCGTTTCACTGCATTATCTAGGAATGAATCTAGTAGAGCATCCCACACAAACGAATGCTCCACATGCGGGTTTCACATGCCACCAACTCCACATTCACAGGCAACTTCAGCGCCACAACCGTTTTCAGATAGCCCTCAATGCAAAGGCTCTAGACGCAAATATTGGTGTGAGAGCTAATTCAATCAAGGAAACACTGCATGTTGGTGAAGGGCATATTGAAGAAGGATCAGCCGAGTGGTTCTTGTGGGAAAACAACTCCATTTGGCTCACTAACTTCACACACCATCAGGCTTCCAAGCAGCTCTCAAGGAAACTCAGTTTTCACACTCTATGCTTAGTGCCCTGTGAGTGCATTATCTAGGAATGAACCTGGTAGAGCATCCCACAATAACGAATGCTCCACATGCGGGTTTCACATGCCACCAACTCCACACTCACAGGCAACTTCAGCGCCACAGCCGTTTTCAGATAGCCCTCAATGCAAAGGCTCTAGACGCAAATATTGGTGTGAGAGCTAATTCAATCAAGGAAACACTGCATGTTGGTGAAGGGCATATTGAAGAAGATCAGCCGAGTGGTTCTTGTGGGAGAACAACTCCATTTGGCTCACTAACTTCGCACACCATCAGGCTTCCAAGCAGCTCTCAAGGAAACTCAGTTTCACACTCTATGCTTAGTGCCCTTTGAGTGCATTATCTAGGAATGAACCTGGTAGAGCATCCCACACAAACGAATGCTCCACATGCGAGTTTCACATGCCACCAAACTCCACATTCACAGGCAACTTCAGCACCACAGCCGTTTTCAGATAGCCCTCAATGCAAGGGTTCTAGACGCAAATATTGGTGTGAGAGCTAATTCAATCAAGGAAACACTGCATGTTGGTGAAGGGCATATTGAAGAAGGATCAGCCGAGTGGTTCTTGTATGAAAGAACAACTCCATTTGGCTCACTAACTTCACACAGCATCAGGCTTCCAAGCAGCTCTCAAGGAAACTCAGTTTCACACTCTATGCTTAGTGCTCTTTCAAGTGCCAAGGACTGAAATGAAGCCTGGTGAGCATCCAAACAAACGAATGCTCCACATGCGGGTTTCACATGCCACCAACTCCACATTCACAGGCAACTTCAGCACCACAGCCATTTTCAGATAGCCCTCAATGCAAATATTGGTGTGAGAGCTAATTCAATCAAGCAAAACACTGCATGTTGGTGAAGGGCATATTGAAGAAGGATCAGCCGAGTGGTTCTTGTGGGAGAACAACTCCATTTGGCTCACTAACTTCACACACCATCAGGCTTCCAAGCAGCTCCCAAGGAACTCAGTTTTCACACTCTATGCTTAGTGCCCTTTCACTGCATTATCTAGGAATGAACCTGGTAGAGCATCCCACACAAACGAATGCTCCACATGCGGGTTTCACATGCCACCAACTCCACATTCACAGGCAACTTCAGCGCCACAGCCGTTTTCAGATAGCCCTCAATGCAAAGGCTCTAGGAGCAAATATTGGTGTGAGAGCTAATTCAATCAAGGAAACACTGCATGTTGCTGAAGGGCATATTGAAGAAGGATCAGGCGAGTGGTTCTTGTGGGAGAACAACTCCATTTGGCTCACTAACTTCACACACCATCAGGCTTCCAAGCAGCTCTCAAGGAAACTCAGTTTTCACACTCTATGCTTAGTGCCTTTGAGTGCATTATCTAGGAATGAATCTAGTAGAGCATCCCACACAAACGAATGCTCCACATGCGGGTTTTCACATGCCACAACTACACATTCACAGGCAACTTCAGCGCCACAGCCGTTTTCAGATAGCCCTCAATGCAAAGGCTCTAGACGCAAATATTGGTGTGAGAGCTAATTCAATCAAGGAAACACTGCATGTGCTGAAGGGCATATTGAAGAAGCATCAGCCGAGTGGTTCTTGTGGGAGAACAACTCCATTTGGCCTCACTAACTTCGCACACCATCAGGCTTCCAAGCAGCTCTCAAGGAAACTCAGTTTTCACACATTATGCTTAGTGCCCTTTGAGTGCCTAGGACTGAAATGAAGCTTGGTGAGCATCCCACAAAAACGAATGCTCACATGCCGGTTTCACATGCCACCAACTCACATTCACAGGCAACTTCAGCGCCACAGCCGTTTTCAGATAGCCCTCAATGCAAAGGCTCTAGACGCAATATTTGTGTGAGGACCTAATTCAATCAAGGAAACACTGCATGTTGCTGAAGGGCATATTGAAGAAGGATCAGCCGAGTGGTTCTTGTGGGAAAACAACTCCATTTGGCTCACTAACTTCACACACCATCAGGCTTCCAACCAGCTCTCAAGGAAACTCAGTTTTCACACTCTATGCTTAGTGCCCTTTGAGTGCATTATCTAGGAATGAACCTGGTAGAGCATCCCACACAAACGAATGCTCCACATGCGGGTTTTCACATGCCACCAACTCCACATTCACAGGCAACTTCAGCGCCCACAGCCGTTTTCCAGATAGCCCTCAATGCAAAGGCTCTAGACGCAAATATTGGTGTGAGAGCTAATTCAATCAAGGGAAACACTGCATCTTGCTGAAGGGCATATTGAAGAAGGATCAGCCGAGTGGTTCTTATGGGAGAACAACTCCATTTGGCTCACTAACTTCACACACCATCAGGCTTCCAAGCAGCTCTCAAGGAAACTCAGTTTTCACACTCTATGCTTAGTGCCCTTTGAGTGCCAGGACTGAAATGAAGCTGGTGAGCATCCCACACAAACGAATGCTCCACATGTGGGTTTCAAATGCCACCAACTCCACATTCACAGGCAACTTCAGCGCCATAGACCGTTATTCAGATAGCCCTCAATGCAAAGGCTCTAGACGCAAATATTGGTGTGAGAGCTAATTCAATCAAGGAAACACTGCATGTTGGTGAAGGGCATATTGAAGAAGGATCAGCCGAGTGGTTCTTGTGGGAGAACAACTCCATTTGGCTCACTAACTTCACACACCATCAGGCCTTCCAAGCAGCTCTCAAGGAAACTCAGTTTTCACACTGTATGCTTAGTGCCCTTTCACTGAATTATCTAGGAATGAATCTAGTAGAGCATCCCACACAAACGAATGCTCCACATGCGGGTTTCACATGCCACCAACTCCACATTCAAAGGCAACTTCAGCGCCACAGCCGTTTTCAGATATCCCTCAATGCAAAGGCTCTAGACGCAAATATTGGTGTGAGAGGTAATTCAATCAAGCAAACACTGCATGTTGGTGAAGGGCATATTGAAGAAGGATCAGCAAGTGGTTCTTGTGGGAGAACAACTCCATTTGGCTCACTAACTTCGCACACCATCAGGCTTCCAAGCAGCTCTCAAGGAAACTCAGTTTTTCACACTCTATGCTTAGTGCCCTTTGAGTGCATTATCTAGGAATGAACCTGGTAGAGCATCCCACACAAATCGAATGCTCCACATGCGGGTTTCACATGCCACAACTCCACATTCACAGGCAACTTCAGCGCCACAGCCGTTTTCGATAGCCCTCAATGCAAAGGCTCTAGACGCAAATATTTCTGTGAGACCTAAATCAATCAAGGAAACACTGCATGCTGGTGAAGGGCATATTGAAGAAGGATCAGCGAAGTGGTTCTTGTGGAAGAAAAACTCCATTTGGCTCACTAACTTCACACACCATCAGGCTTCCAAGCAGCTCTCAAGGAACTCAGTTTCACACTCTATGCTTAGTGCCCTTTGAGTGCCTAGGACTGAAATGAAGCTTAGTGAGCATCCCACACAAACGAATGCTCCACATGCGGGTTTCACATGCCACCAACTCCACATTCACAGGCAACTTCAGCGCCACAGCCGTTTTCAGATAGCCCTCAATGCAAAGGCTCTAGACGCAAATATTGGTGTGAGAGCTAATTCAATCAAGGAAACCCTGCATGTTGGTGAAGGGCATATTGAAGAAGGATCAGCGAAGCGGTTCTTGTGGGAGAACAACTCCATTTGGCTCACTAACTTCACACACCATCAGGCTTCCAAGCAGCTCTCAAGGAAACTCAGTTTTCACACTCTATGCTTAGTGCCTTTGAGTGCCTAGGACTGAAATGAAGCTTGGTGAGCATCCCACACAAACGAATGCTCCACATGCGGGGTTTCACATGCCACCATCTCCACATTCACAGGCAACTTCAGCGCCACAGCCGTTTTCAGATAGCCCTCAATGCAAAGCCTCTAGACGCAAATATTGGTGTGAGAGCTAATTCAATCAAGAAAAAACTGCATGTTGGTGAAGGGCATATTGAAGAAGGATCAGCCGAGTGGTTCTTGTGGGAGAACAACTCCATTTGGCTCACTAACTTCACACACCATCAGGCTTCCAAGCAGCTCTCAAGGAAACTCAGTTTTCACACTCTATGCTTAGTGCCCTTTGAGTACATTATCTAGGAATGAACCTGGTAGAGCATCCCACACAAACGAATGCTCCACATGCGGTTTCACATGCCACCAACTCCACATTCACAGGCAACTTCAGCGCCACAGCCGTTTTCAGATAGCCCTCAATGCAAAGGCTCTAGACGCAAATATTGGTGTGAGAGCCTAATTCAATCAAGGAAACACTGCATGTTGGTGAAGGGCATATTGAAGAAGGATCAGCCGAGTGGTTCTTGTGGGAGAACAACTCCATTTGGCTCACTAACTTCACACACCATCAGGCTTCCAAGCAGCTCTCAAGGAAACTCAGTTTTCACACTCTATGCTTAGTGCCTTTGAGTACATTATCTAGGAATTGAACCTGGTAGAGCATCCCACACAAACGAATGCTCCACATGCGGGTTTCACATGCCACCAACTCCACATTCACAGGCAACGTCAGCGCCACAGCCGTTTTTCAGATAGCCCTCAATGCAAAGGCTCTAGACGCAAATATTGGTGTGAGAGCTAATTCAATCAAGGAAACACTGCATGTTGGTGAAGGGCATATTGAAGAAGGATCAGCCGAGTGGTTCTTGTGGGAGAACAACTCCATTTGGCTCACTAACTTCCACACACCATCAGGCTTCCAAGCAGCTCTCGAGGAAATTCAGTTTTCACACTCTATGCTTAGTGCCCTTTCACTGCATTATCTAGGAATGACCTGTAGAGCATCCCACACAAACGAATGCTCCACATGCGGGTTTCACATGCCACCAACTCCACATTCACAGCAACTTCAGCGCCAAGGCGTTTTTAGATAGCCCTCAATGCAAAGGCTCTAGGACGCAAATATTGGTGTGAGAGCTAATTCAATCAAGGAAACACTGCATGTTGCTGAAGGGCATATTGAAGAAGGATCAGCCGAGTGGTTCTTGTGGGAGAACAACTCCATTTGGCTCACTAACTTCACACACCATCAGGCTTCCAAGCAGCTCTCAAGGAAACTCAGTTTCACACTCTATGCTTAGTGCCCTTTGAGTACATTATCTAGGAATGAACCTGGTAGAGCATCCCACACAAAACGAATGCTCCACATGCGGTTTCACATGCCACCAACTCCACATTCACAGGCAACGTCAGCGCCACAGCCGTTTTCAGATAGCCCTCAATGCAAAGGCTCCTAGACGCAAATATTGGTGTGAGAGCTAATTCAATCAAGGAAACACTGCATGTTGTTGAAGGGCATATTGAAGAAGGATCACCGAGTGGTTCTTGTGGGAGAACAACTCCATTTGGCTCACTAACTTCACACACCATCAGGCTTCAAGCAGCTCTCAAGGAAATTCAGTTTTCACACTCTATGCTTAGTGCCCTTCACTGCATTATCTAGGAATGAACCTGGTAGAGCATCCCACACAAACGAATGCTCCACATGCGGGTTTCACATGCCACCAACTCCACATTCACAGGCAACTTCAGCGCCAAGGCGTTTTTAGATAGCCCTCAATGCAAAGGCTCTAGACGCAAATATTGGTGTGAGAGCTAATTCAATCAAGGAAACACTGCATGTTGCTGAAGGGCATATTGAAGAAGGATCAGCCGAGTGGTTCTTGTGGAGAACAACTCCCATTTGGCTCACTAACTTCACACACCATCAGGCTTCCAAGCAGCTCTCAAGGAAACTCAGTTTCACAATCTATGCTTAGTGCCCCTGGAGTGCATTATCTAGAATGAACCTGGTAGAGCATCCCACACAAACGAATGCTCCACATGCGGGTTTCACATGCCACCAACTCCACATTCACAGGCAACTTCAGCGCCACAACCATTTTCAGATAGCCCTAAATGCAAAGGCTCTAGACGCAAATATTGGTGTGAGAGCTAATTCAATCAAGGAAACACTGCATGTTGGTGAAGGACATATTGAAGAAGGATCAGCCGAGTGTTCTTGTGGGAGAACAACTCCATTTGGCTCACTAACTTCACACACCATCAGGCTTCCAAGCAGCTCTCAAGGAAACTCAGTTTTCACACTCTATGCTTAGTGCCCTTTGAGAGCCTAGGACTGAAATGAAGCTTGGTGAGCATCCCACACAAACGAATGCTCCCACATGCGGGTTCACATGCCACCAACTCCACATTCACAGGCAACTTCAGCGCCAAGGCGTTTTCAGATAGCCCTTAATGCAAAGGCTCTAGACGCGAATATTTGTGTGAGAGCTAATTCCATCAAGGAAACACTGCATGTTGCAGAAGGGCATATTGAAGAAGGATCAGCCGAGTGGTTCTTGTGGGAGAACAACTCCATTTGGCTCACTAACTTCACACACCATCAGGCTTCCCAAGCAGCTCTCAAGGAAACTAAGTTTTCACACTCTATGCTTAGTGCCCTTTGAGTGCCTAGGACTGAAATGAAGCTTGGTGAGCATCCCACACAAACAAATGCTCCACATGCGGGTTTCACATGCCACCAACTCCACATTCACAGGCAACTTCAGCGCCACAGGTGTTTTCAGATAGCCCTCAATGCAAAGGCTCTAGACGCAAATATTGGTGTGAGAGCTAATTCAATCAAGGAAACACTGCAAGTTGGTGAAGGGCATTTTGAGGAAGCATCAGCCGAGTGGTTCTTGTGGGAGAACAACTCCATTTGGCTCACTAACTTCACACACCATCAGGCTTCCAAGCAGCTCTCAAGGAAACTCAGTTTTCACACTCTATGCTTAGTGCCCTTTGAGTGCATTATCTAGGAATGAATCTAGTAGAGCATCCCACACAAACGAATGCTCCACATGCGGGTTTCACATGCCACCAACTCCACATTCACAGGCAACTTCAGCGCCACAGCCGTTTTCAGATAGCCCTCAATGCAAAGGCTCTAGACGCAAATATTGGTGTGAGAGCTAATTCAATCAAGGAAACACTGCATGTTGGTGAAGGGCATATTGAAGAAGGATCAGCGAAGTGGTTCTTGTGGGAGAAAAACTCCATTTAGCTCACTAACTTCACACACCATCAGGCTTCCAAGCAGCTCTCAAGGAAACTCAGTTTTCACACTCTATGCTTAGTGCCCTTTGAGTGCCTAGGACTGAAATGAAGCTTGGTGAGCATCCCACACAAACGAATGCTCCACATGCGGGTTTCACATGCCACCAACTCCACATTCACAGGCAACTTCAGCGCCACAGCCGTTTTCAGATAGCCCTCAATGCAAAGGCTCTAGACGCAAATATTGGTGTGAGAGCTAATTCCATCAAGGAAACACTGCATGTTGCTGAAGGGCATATTGAAGAAGGACCAGCCAAGTGGTTCTTGTGGGAGAACAACTCCATTTGGCTCACTAACTTCACACACCATCAGGCTTCCAAGCAGCTCTCAAGGAAACTCAGTTTTCACACTCTATGCTTAGTGCCCTTAGAGAGCCTAGGACTGAAATGAAGCTTGGTGAGCATCCCACACAAACGACTGCTCCACATGCGGGTTTCACATGCCACCAACTCCACATTCACAGGCAACTTCAGCGCCACAGCCGTTTTCAGATAGCCCTCAATGCAAAGGCTCTAGACGCAAATATTGGTGTGAGAGCTAATTCAATCAAGGAAACACTGCATGTTGCTGAAGGGCATATTGAAGAAGGATCAGCCGAGTGGTTCTTGTGGGAGAACAACTCCATTTGGCTCACTAACTTCACACACCATCAGCCTTCCAAGCAGCTCTCAAGGAAATTCAGTTTTCACACTCTATGCTTAGTGCCCTTTCACTGCATTATCTAGGAATGAACCTGGTAGAGCATCCCACACAAACGAATGCTCCACATGCGGGTTTCACATGCCACCAACTCCACATTCACAGGCAACTTCAGCGCCACAGCCATTTTCAGATAGCCCTCAATGCAAAGGCTCTAGACGCAAATATTGGTGTGAGAGCTAATTCAATCAAGGAAACACTGCATGTTGGTGAAGGGCATATTGAAGAAGGATCAGCGAAGCGGTTCTTGTGGGAGAACAACTCCATTTGGCTCACTAACTTCACACACCATCAGGCTTCCAAGCAGCTCTCAAGGAAACTCAGTTTTCACACTCTATGCTTAGTGCTCTTTGAGTGCCTAGGACTGAAATGAAGCTTGGTGAGCATCCCACACAAACGAATGCTCCACATGCGGGTTTCACATGCCACCATCTCCACATTCACAGGCAACTTCAGCGCCATAGCCGTTTTCAGATAGCCCTCAATGCAAAGGCTCTAGACACAAATATTGGTGTGAGAGCTAATTCAATCAAGAAAAAACTGCATGCTGGTGAAGGGCATATTGAAGAAGGATCAGCCGAGTGGTTCTTGTGGGAGAACAACTCCATTTGGCTCACTAACTTCACACACCATCAGGCTTCCAAGCAGCTCTCAAGGAAACTCAGTTTTTACACTCTATGCTTAGTGCCCTTTGAGTACATTATCTAGGAATGAACCTGGTAGAGCATCCCACACAAACAAATGCTCCACATGCGGGTTTCACATGCCACCAACTCCACATTCACAGGCAACGTCAGCGCCACAGCCGTTTTCAGATAGCCCTCAATGCAAAGGCTCTAGACGCAAATATTGGTGTGAGAGCTAATTCAATCAAGGAAACACTGCATGTTGGTGAAGGGCATATTGAAGAAGGATCAGCCGAGTGGTTCTTGTGGGAGAACAACTCCATTTGGCTCACTAACTTCACACACCATCAGGCTTCCAAGCAGCTCTCAAGGAAACTCAGTTTTCACACTCTATGCTTAGTTCCCTTTCACTGCATTATCTAGGAAAGAACCTGATAGAGCATCCCACACAAACGAATGCTCCACATGCGGGTTTCACATGCCACCAACTCCACATTCACAGGCAACTTCAGCGCCACAGCCATTTTCAGATAGCCCTCAATGCAAAGGCTCTAGACGCAAATATTGGTGCGAGAGCTAATTCAATCAAGGAAACACTGCATGTTGGTGAAGGGCATATTGAAGAAGGATCAGCCAAGTGGTTCTTGTGGGAGAACAACTCCATTTGGCTCACTAACTTCACACACCATCAGGCTTCCAAGCAGCTCTCAAGGAAACTCAGTTTTCACACTCTATGCTTAGTGCCCTTTGAGTGCCTAGGACTGAAATGAAGCTTGGTGAGCATCCCACACAAACGAATGCTCCACATGCGGGTTTCACATGCCACCAACTCCACATTCACAGGCAACTTCAGCGCCAAGGCGTTTTTACATAGCCCTCAATGCAAAGGCTCTAGACGCAAATATTGGTGTGAGAGCTAATTCAATCAAGGAAACACTGCATGTTGGTGAAGGGCATATTGAAGAAGGATCAGCCGAATGGTTCTTGTGGGAGAACAACTCCATTTGGCTCACTAACTTCACACACCATCAGGCTTCCAAGCAGCTCTCAAGGAAACTCGGTTTTCACACTCTATGCTTAGTGCCCTTTCACTGCATTATATAGGAATGAACCTGGTAGAGCATCCCACACAAACGAATGCTCCACATGCGGGTTTCACATGCCACCAACTCCACATTCACAGGCAACTTCAGCGCCACAGCCGTTTTCAGATAGCCCTCAATGCAAAGGCTCTAGACGCAAATATTGGTGTGAGAGCTTATTCAATCAAGGAAACACTGCATGTTGGTGAAGGGCATTTTGAGGAAGCATCAGCCGAGTGGTTCTTGTGGGAGAACAACTCCATTTGGCTCACTAACTTCACACACCATCAGGCTTCCAAGCAGCTCTCAAGCAAACTCAGTTTTCACACTCTATGCTTAGTGCCCTTTGAGTGCCTAGGACTGAAATGAAGCTTGGTGAGCATCCCACACAAACAAATGCTCCACATGCGGGTTTCACATGCCACCAACTCCACATTCACAGGCAACTTCAGCGCCACAGCCGTTTTCAGATAGCCCTCAATGCAAAGGCTCTAGACGCAAATATTGGTGTGAGAGCTAATTCAATCAAGGAAACACTGCATGTTGGTGAAGGGCATTTTGAGGAAGCATCAGCCGAGTGGTTCTTGTGGGAGAACAACTCCATTTGGCTCACTAACTTCACACACCATCAGGCTTCCAACCAGCTCTCAAGGAAACTCAGTTTTCACACTCTATGCTTAGTGCCCTTTGAGTGCATTATCTAGGAATGAACCTGGTAGAGCATCGCACACAAAAGAATGCTCCACATGCGGGTTTCACATGCCACCAACTCCACATTCACAGGCAACTTCAGCGCCACAGCCGTTTTCAGATAGCCCTCAATGCAAAGGATCTAGACGCAAATATTGGTGTGAGAGCTAATTCGATCAAGGAAACACTGCATGTTGCTGAAGGGCATATTGAAGAAGGATCAGCCGAGTGGTTCTTGTGGAGAACAACTCCATTTGGCTCACTAACGTCACACACCATCAGGCTTCCAAGCAGCTCTCAAGGAAACTCAGTTTTCACACTCTATGCTTAGTGCCCTTTGAGTGCATTATCTAGGAATGAATCTAGTAGAACATCCCACACAAACGAATGCTCCACATGCGGGTTTCACATGCCACCAACTCCACATTCACAGGCAACTTCAGAGCCACAGCCGTTTTCAGATAGCCCTCAATGCAAAGGTTGTAGACGCAAATATTGGTGTGAGAGCTAATTCAATCAAGGAAACACTGCATGTTGGTGAAGGGCATATTGAAGAAGGATCAGCCGAGTGGTTCTTGTGGGAGAACAACTCCATTTGGCTCACTAACTTCACACACCATCAGGCTTCCAAGCAGCTCTCAAGGAAACTCAGTTTTCACACTCTATGCTTAGTGCCCTTTGAGTGCATTATCTAGGAATGAACCTGGTAGAGCATCCCACACAAACGAATGCTCCACATGCTGGTTTCACATGCCACCAACTCCAAATTCACAGGCAACTTCAGCGCCACAGCCGTTTTCAGATAGCCCTCAATGCAAAGGCTCTAGACGCAAAGATTGGTGTGAGAGCTAATTCAATCAAGGAAACACTGCATGTTGGTGAAGGGCATATTGAAGAAGGATCAGCCGAGTGGTTCTTGTGGGAGAACAACTCCATTTGGCTCACTAACTTCACGCACCATCAGGTTTCCAAGCAGCTCTCAAGGAAAATCAGTTTTCACACTCTATGCTTAGTGCCCTTTGAGTGCCTAGGACTGAAATGAAGATTGGTGAGCATCCCACACAAACGAATGCTCCACATGCGGGTTTCACATGCCACCAACTCCACATTCACAGGCAACTTCAGCGCCAAGGCGTTTTCAGATAGCCCTCAATGCAAAGGCTCTAGACGCAAATATTGGTGTGAGAGCTAATTCAATCAAGGAAACACTGTATGTTGGTGAAGAGCATATTGAAGAAGGATCAGCCAAGTGGTTCTTGTGGGAGAACAACTCCATTTGGCTCACTAACTTCACACACCATCAGGCTTCCAAGCAGCTCTCAAGGAAACTCAGTTTTCACACTCTATGCTTAGTGCCCTTTGAGTGCCTAGGACTGAAATGAAGATTGGTGAGCATCCCACACAAACGAATGCTCCACATGCGGGTTTCACATGCCACCAACTCCACATTCACAGGCAACTTCAGCGCCATAGCCGTTTTCAGATAGCCCTCAATGCAAAGGCTCTAGACGCAAATATTGGTGTGAGAGCTAATTCAATCAAGAAAAAACTGCATGTTGGTGAAGGGCATATTGAAGAAGGATCAGCCGAGTGGTTCTTGTGGGAGAACAACTCCATTTGGCTCACTAACTTCACACACCATCAGGCTTCCAAGCAGCTCTCAAGGAAACTCAGTTTTCACACTCTATGCTTACTGCCCTTTGAGTGCATTATCTAGGAATGAACCTGGTAGAGCATATCACACAAACGAATGCTCCACATGCGGGTTTCACATGCCACCAACTCCACATTCACAGGCAACTTCAGCGCCACAGCCGTTTTCAGATAGCCCTCAATGCAAAGGCTCTAGACGCAAATATTGGTGTGAGAGCTAATTCAATCAAGGAAACACTGCATGTTGGTGAAGGGCATATTGAAGAAGGATCAGCCGAGTGGTTGTTGTGGAGAACAACTCCATTTGGCTCACTAACTTCACACACCATCAGGCTTCCAAGCAGCTCTCAAGGAAACTCAGTTTTCACACTCTATGCTTAGTGCCCTTTGAGTGCATTATCTAGGAATGAATCTAGTAGAACATCCCACACAAACGAATGCTCCACATGCGGGTTTCACATGCCACCAACTCCACATTCACAGGCAACTTCAGCGCCACAGCCGTTTTCAGATAGCCCTCAATGCAAAGGCTCTAGACGCAAATATTGGTGTGAGAGCTAATTCAATCAAGGAAACACTGCATGTTGCTGAAGGGCATATTGAAGAAGGATCAGCCGAGTGGTTCTTGTGGAGAACAACTCCATTTGGCTCACTAACTTCACACACCATCAGGCTTCCAAGCAGCTCTCAAGGAAACTCAGTTTTCACACTCTATGCTTAGTGCCCTTTGAGTGCCTAGGACTGAAATGAAGCTTAGTGAGCATCCCACACAAACGAATGCTCCACATGCGGGTTTCACATGCCACCAACTCCACATTCACAGGCAACTTCAGCGCCACAGCCGTTTTCAGATAGCCCTCAATGCAAAGGCTCTAGACGCAAATATTGGTGTGAGAGCTTATTCAATCAAGGAAACACTGCATGTTGGTGAAGGGCATATTGAAGAAGGATCAGCCGAGTGGTTCTTGTGGGAAAACAACTCCATTTGGCTCACTAACTTCACACACCATCAGGCTTCCAAGCAGCTCTCAAGGAAACTCAGTTTTCACACTCTATGCTTAGTGCCGTTTGAGTGCATTATCTAGGAATGAACCTGGTAGAGCATCCCACACAAACGAATGCTCCACATGCGGGTTTCACATGCCACCAACTCCACATTCACAGGCAACTTCAGCGCCACAGCCGTTTTCAGATAGCCCTCAATGCAAAGGCTCTAGACGCAAATATTGGTGTGAGAGCTAATTCGATCAAGGAAACACTGCATGTTGGTGAAGGGCATATTGAAGAAGGATCAGCCGAGTGGTTCTTGTGGGAGAACAACTCCATTTGGCTCACTAACTTCACACACCATCAGGCTTCCAAGCAGCTCTCAAGCAAACTCAGTTTTCACACTCTATGCTTAGTGCCCTTTGAGTGCCTAGGACTGAAATGAAGCTTGGTGAGCATCCCACACAAACAAATGCTCCACATGCGGGTTTCACATGCCACCAACTCCACATTCACAGGCAACTTCAGCGCCACAGCCGTTTTCAGATAGCCCTCAATGCAAAGGCTCTAGACGCAAATATTGGTGTGAGAGCTAATTCAATCAAGGAAACACTGCATGTTGGTGAAGGGCATTTTGAGGAAGCATCAGCCGAGTGGTTCTTGTGGGAGAACAACTCCATTTGGCTCACTAACTTCACACACCATCAGGCTTCCAACCAGCTCTCAAGGAAACTCAGTTTTCACACTCTATGCTTAGTGCCCTTTGAGTGCATTATCTAGGAATGAACCTGGTAGAGCATCCCACACAAAAGAATGCTCCACATGCGGGTTTCACATGCCACCAACTCCACATTCACAGGCAACTTCAGCGCCACAGCCGTTTTCAGATAGCCCTCAATGCAAAGGATCTAGACGCAAATATTGGTGTGAGAGCTAATTCGATCAAGGAAACACTGCATGTTGCTGAAGGGCATATTGAAGAAGGATCAGCCGAGTGGTTCTTGTGGAGAACAACTCCATTTGGCTCACTAACTTCACACACCATCAGGCTTCCAAGCAGCTCTCAAGGAAACTCAGTTTTCACACTCTATGCTTAGTGCCCTTTGAGTGCATTATCTAGGAATGAATCTAGTAGAACATCCCACACAAACGAATGCTCCACATGCGGGTTTCACATGCCACCAACTCCACATTCACAGGCAACTTCAGAGCCACAGCCGTTTTCAGATAGCCCTCAATGCAAAGGTTGTAGACGCAAATATTGGTGTGAGAGCTAATTCAATCAAGGAAACACTGCATGTTGGTGAAGGGCATATTGAAGAAGGATCAGCCGAGTGGTTCTTGTGGGAGAACAACTCCATTTGGCTCACTAACTTCACACACCATCAGGCTTCCAAGCAGCTCTCAAGGAAACTCAGTTTTCACACTCTATGCTTAGTGCCCTTTGAGTGCATTATCTAGGAATGAACCTGGTAGAGCATCCCACACAAACGAATGCTCCACATGCTGGTTTCACATGCCACCAACTCCAAATTCACAGGCAACTTCAGCGCCACAGCCGTTTTCAGATAGCCCTCAATGCAAAGGCTCTAGACGCAAAGATTGGTGTGAGAGCTAATTCAATCAAGGAAACACTGCATGTTGGTGAAGGGCATATTGAAGAAGGATCAGCCGAGTGGTTCTTGTGGGAGAACAACTCCATTTGGCTCACTAACTTCACGCACCATCAGGTTTCCAAGCAGCTTTCAAGGAAAATCAGTTTTCACACTCTAAGCTTAGTGCCCTTTGAGTGCCTAGGACTGAAATGAAGATTGGTGAGCATCCCACATAAACGAATGCTCCACATGCGGGTTTCACATGCCACCAACTCCACATTCACAGGCAACTTCAGCGCCAAGGCGTTTTCAGATAGCCCTCAATGCAAAGGCTCTAGACGCAAATATTGGTGTGAGAGCTAATTCAATCAAGGAAACACTGTATGTTGGTGAAGAGCATATTGAAGAAGGATCAGCCAAGTGGTTCTTGTGGGAGAACAACTCCATTTGGCTCACTAACTTCACACACCATCAGGCTTCCAAGCAGCTCTCAAGGAAACTCAGTTTTCACACTCTATGCTTAGTGCCCTTTGAGTGCCTAGGACTGAAATGAAGATTGGTGAGCATCCCACACAAACGAATGCTCCACATGCGGGTTTCACATGCCACCAACTCCACATTCACAGGCAACTTCAGCGCCATAGCCGTTTTCAGATAGCCCTCAATGCAAAGGCTCTAGACGCAAATATTGGTGTGAGAGCTAATTCAATCAAGAAAAAACTGCATGTTGGTGAAGGGCATATTGAAGAAGGATCAGCCGAGTGGTTCTTGTGGGAGAACAACTCCATTTGGCTCACTAACTTCACACACCATCAGGCTTCCAAGCAGCTCTCAAGGAAACTCAGTTTTCACACTCTATGCTTTCTGCCCTTTGAGTGCATTATCTAGGAATGAACCTGGTAGAGCATATCACACAAACGAATGCTCCACATGCGGGTTTCACATGCCACCAACTCCACATTCACAGGCAACTTCAGCGCCACAGCCGTTTTCAGATAGCCCTCAATGCAAAGGCTCTAGACGCAAATATTGGTGTGAGAGCTAATTCAATCAAGGAAACACTGCATGTTGGTGAAGCGCATATTGAAGAAGGATCAGCCGAGTGGTTCTTGTGGGAGAACAACTCCATTTGGCTCACTAACTTCACACACCATCAGGCTTCCAAGCAGCTCTCAAGGAAACTCAGTTTTCACACTCTATGCTTAGTGCCCTTTGAGTGCATTATCTAGGAATGAATCTAGTAGAACATCCCACACAAACGAATGCTCCACATGCGGGTTTCACATGCCACCAACTCCACATTCACAGGCAACTTCAGCGCCACAGCCGTTTTCAGATAGCCCTCAATGCAAAGGCTCTAGACGCAAATATTGGTGTGAGAGCTAATTCAATCAAGGAAACACTGCATGTTGCTGAAGGGCATATTGAAGAAGGATCAGCCGAGTGGTTCTTGTGGAGAACAACTCCATTTGGCTCACTAACTTCACACACCATCAGGCTTCCAAGCAGCTCTCAAGGAAACTCAGTTTTCACACTCTATGCTTAGTGCCCTTTGAGTGCCTAGGACTGAAATGAAGCTTAGTGAGCATCCCACACAAACGAATGCTCCACATGCGGGTTTCACATGCCACCAACTCCACATTCACAGGGAACTTCAGCGCCACAGCCGTTTTCAGATAGCCCTCAATGCAAAGGCTCTAGACGCAAATATTGGTGTGAGAGCTAATTCAATCAAGAAAAAACTGCATGTTGGTGAAGGGCATATTGAAGAAGGATCAGCCGAGTGGTTCTTGTGGGAGAACAACTCCATTTGGCTCACTAACTTCACACACCATCAGGCTTCCAAGCAGCTCTCAAGGAAATTCATTTTTCACACTCTATGCTTAGTGCCCTTTGAGAGCCTAGGACTGAAATGAAGCTTGGTGAGCATCCCACACAAATGAATGCTCCACATGCGGGTTTCACATGCCACCAACTCCACATTCACAGGCAACTTCAGCGCCACAGCCGTTTTCAGATAGCCCTCAATGCAAAGGCTCTAGACGCAAATATTGGTGTGAGAGCTAATTCAATCAAGGAAACACTGCATGTTGGTGAAGGGCATATTGAAGAAGGATCAGCCGAGTGGTTCTTGTGGGAGAACAACTCCATTTGGCTCACTAACTTCACGCACCATCAGCCTTCCAAGCAGCTCTCAAGGAAATTCAGTTTTCACACTCTATGCTTAGTGCACTTTCACTGCATTATCTAGGAAAGAACCTGGTAGAGCATCCCACACAAACGAATGCTCCACATGCGGGTTTCACATGCCACCAACTCCACATTCACAGGCAACTTCAGCGCCACAGCCATTTTCAGATAGCCCTCAATGCAAAGGCTCTAGACGCAAAGATTGGTGTGAGAGCTAATTAAATCAAGGAAACCCTGCATGTTGGTGAAGGGCATATTGAAGAAGGATCAGCGAAGCGGTTCTTGTGGGAGAACAACTCCATTTGGCTCACTAACTTCACACACCATCAGGCTTCCAAGCAGCTCTCAAGGAAACTCAGTTTTCACACTCTATGCTTAGTGCCCTTTGAGTGCCTAGGACTGAAATGAAGCTTGGTGAGCATCCCACACAAACGAATGCTCCACATGCGGGTTTCACATGCCACCATCTCCACATTCACAGGCAACTTCAGCGCCACAGCCGTTTTCAGATAGCCCTCAATGCAAAGCCTCTAGACGCAAATATTGGTGTGAGAGCTAATTCAATCAAGAAAAAACTGCATGTTGGTGAAGGGCATATTGAAGAAGGATCAGCCGAGTGGTTCTTGTGGGAGAACAACTCCATTTGGCTCACTAACTTCACACACCATCAGGCTTCCAAGCAGCTCTCAAGGAAACTCAGGTTTACACTCTATGCTTAGTGCCCTTTGAGTACATTATCTAGGAATGAACCTGGTAGAGCATCCCACACAAACGAATGCTCCACATGCTGGTTTCACATGCCACCAACTCCAAATTCACAGGCAACTTCAGCGCCACAGCCGTTTTCAGATAGCCCTCAATGCAAAGGCTCTAGACGCAAAGATTGGTGTGAGAGCTAATTCAATCAAGGAAACACTGCATGTTGGTGAAGGGCATATTGAAGAAGGATCAGCCGAGTGGTTCTTGTGGGAGAACAACTCCATTTGGCTCACTAACTTCACGCACCATCAGGTTTCCAAGCAGCTCTCAAGGAAAATCAGTTTTCACACTCTATGCTTAGTGTCCTTTGAGTGACTAGGACTGAAATGAAGCTTGGTGAGCATCCCACCCAAACGAATGCTCCACATGCCGGTTTCACATGCCACCAACTCCACATTCACAGGCAACTTCAACGCCAAGGCGTTTTCAGATAGCCCTCAATGCAAAGGCTCTAGACGCAAATATTGGTGTGAGAGGCTAATTCAATCAAGGAAACACTGTATGTTGGTGAAGAGCATATTGAAGAAGGATCAGCCAAGTGGTTCTTGTGGGAGAACAACTCCATTTGGCTCACTAACTTCACACACCATCAGGCTTCCAAGCAGCTCTCAAGGAAACTCAGTTTTCACACTCTATGCTTAGTGCCCTTTGAGTGCCTAGGACTGAAATGAAGATTGGTGAGCATCCCACACAAACGAATGCTCCACATGTGGGTTTCACATGCCACCAACTCCACATTCACAGGCAACTTCAGCGCCATAGCCGTTTTCAGATAGCCCTCAATGCAAAGGCTCTAGACGCAAATATTGGTGTGAGAGCTAATTCAATCAAGAAAAAACTGCATGTTGGTGAAGGGCATATTGAAGAAGGATCAGCCGAGTGGTTCTTGTGGGAGAACAACTCCATTTGGCTCACTAACTTCACACACCATCAGGCTTCCAAGCAGCTCTCAAGGAAACTCAGTTTTCACACTCTATGCTTACTGCCCTTTGAGTGCATTATCTAGGAATGAACCTGGTAGAGCATATCACACAAACGAATGCTCCACATGCGGGTTTCACATGCCACCATCTCCACATTCACAGGCAACTTCAGCGCCACAGCCGTTTTCAGATAGCCCTCAATGCAAAGGCTCTAGACGCAAATATTGGTGTGAGAGCTAATTCAATCAAGGAAACACTGCATGTTGGTGAAGGGCATATTGAAGAAGGATCAGCCGAGTGGTTGTTGTGGAGAACAACTCCATTTGGCTCACTAACTTCACACACCATCAGGCTTCCAAGCAGCACTCAAGGAAACTCAGTTTTCACACTCTATGCTTAGTGCCCTTTGAGTGCATTATCTAGGAATGAATCTAGTAGAACATCCCACACAAACGAATGCTCCACATGCGGGTTTCACATGCCACCAACTCCACATTCACAGGCAACTTCAGCGCCACAGCCGTTTTCAGATAGCCCTCAATGCAAAGGCTCTAGACGCAAATATTGGTGTGAGAGCTAATTCGATCAAGGAAACACTGCATGTTGCTGAAGGGCATATTGAAGAAGGATCAGCCGAGTGGTTCTTGTGGAGAACAACTCCATTTGGCTCACTAACTTCACACACCATCAGGCTTCCAAGCAGCTCTCAAGGAAACTCAGTTTTCACACTCTATGCTTAGTGCCCTTTGAGTGCCTAGGACTGAAATGAAGCTTAGTGAGCATCCCACACAAACGAATGCTCCACATGCGGGTTTCACATGCCACCAACTCCACATTCACAGGCAACTTCAGCGCCACAGCCGTTTTCAGATAGCCCTCAATGCAAAGGCTCTAGACGCAAATATTGGTGTGAGAGCTAATTCAATCAAGGAAACACTGCATGTTGGTGAAGGGCATATTGAAGAAGGATCAGCGAAGCGGTTCTTGTGGGAGAACAACTCCATTTGGCTCACTAACTTCACACACCATCAGGCTTCCAAGCAGCTCTCAAGGAAACTCAGTTTTCACACTCTATGCTTAGTGCCCTTTGAGTGCCTAGGACTGAAATGAAGCTTGGTGAGCATCCCACAAAACGAATGCTCCACATGCGGGTTTCACATGCCACCATCTCCACATTCACAGGCAACTTCAGCGCCACAGCCATTTTCAGATAGCCCTCAATGCAAAGGCTCTAGACGCAAATATTGGTGTGAGAGCAAATTCAATCAAGAAAAAACTGCATGTGGTGAAGGGCATATTGAAGAAGGATCAGCCGAGTGGTTCTTGTGGGAGAACAACTCCATTTGGCTCACTAACTTCACACACCATCAGGCTTCCAAGCAGCTCTCAAGGAAACTCAGTTTTCACACTCTATGCTTAGTGCCCTTTGAGTGCCTAGGACTGAAATGAAGCTTGGTGAGCATCCCACACAAACGAATGCTCCACATGCGGGTTTCACATGCCACCATCTCACATTCACAGGCAACTTCAGCGCCACAGCCGTTTTCAGATAGCCCTCAATGCAAAGCCTCTAGACGCAAATATTGGTGTGAGAGCTAATTCAATCAAGAAAAACTGCATGTTGGTGAAGGGCATATTGAAGAAGGATCAGCCGAGTGGTTCTTGTGGGAGAACAACTCCATTTGGCTCACTAACTTCACACACCATCAGGCTTCCAAGGCAAGCTCTCAAGGAAACTCAGGTTTACACTCTATGCTTAGTGCCCTTTGAGTACATTATCTAGGAATGAACCTGGTAGAGCATCCCACACAAACAAATGCTCCACATGCGGGTTTCACATGCCACCAACTCCACATTCACAGGCAACGTCAGCGCCACAGCCGTTTTCAGATAGCCCTCAATGCAAAGGCTCTAGACGCAAATATTGGTGTGAGAGCTAATTCAATCAAGGAAACACTGCATGTTGGTGAAGGGCATATTGAAGAAGGATCAGCCGAGTGGTTCTTGTGGGAGAACAACTCCATTTTGGCTCACTAACTTCACACACCATCAGGCTTCCAAGCAGCTCTCGAGGAAATTCAGTTTTCACACTCTATGCTTAGTGCCCTTTCACTGCATTATCTAGGAATGACCTGGTAGAGCATCCCACACAAACGAATGCTCCACATGCGGGTTTCACATGCCACCAACTCCACATTCACAGGCAACTTCAGCGCCAAGGCCTTTTTAGATAGCCCTCAATGCAAAGGCTCTAGACGCAAATATTGGTGTGAGAGCTAATTCAATCAAGGAAACACTGCATGTTGGTGAAGGGCATATTGAAGAAGGATCAGCCGAGTGGTTCTTGTGGGAGAACAACTCCATTTGGCTCACTAACTTCACACACCATCAGGCTTCCAAGCAGCTCTCAAGGAAACTCAGTTTTCACACTCTATGCTTACTGCCCTTTGAGTGCATTATCTAGAATGAACCTGGTAGAGCATCCCACACAAACGAATGCTCCACATGCGGGTTTCACATACCACCAACTCCACATTCACAGGCAACTTCAGCGCCACAGCCATTGTCAGATAGCCCTCAATGCAAAGGCTCTAGACGCAAATATTGGTGTGAGAGCTAATTCAATCAAGGAAACACTGCATGTTGGTGAAGGGCATATTGAAGAAGGATCAGCCGAGTGGTTCTTGTGGGAGAACAGAACTCCATTTGGCTCACTAACTTCACACACCATCAGGCTTCCAAGCAGCTCTCAAGGAAACTCAGTTTTCACACTCTATGCTTAGTGCCCTTTGAGTGCCTAGGACTGAAATGAAGCTTGGTGAGCATCCCACACAAACGAATGCTCCACATGCGGGTTTCACATGCCACCATCTCCACATTCACAGGCAACTTCAGCGCCATAGCCGTTTTCAGATAGCCCTCAATGCAAAGCCTCTAGACGCAAATATTGGTGTGAGAGCTAATTCAATCAAGAAAAAAACTGCATGTTGGTGAAGGGCATATTGAAGAAGGATCAGCCGAGTGGTTCTTGTGGGAGAACAACTCCATTTGGCTCACTAACTTCACACACCATCAGGCTTCCAAGCAGCTCTCAAGCAAACTCAGTTTTCACACTCTATGCTTAGTGCCCTTTGAGTACATTATCTAGGAATGAACCTGGTAGAGCATCCCACACAAACGAATGCTCCACATGCGGGTTTCACATGCCACCAACTCCACATTCACAGGCAACGTCAGCGCCATAGCCGTTTTCAGATAGCCCTCAATGCAAAGGCTCTAGACGCAAATATTGGTGTGAGAGCTAATTCAATCAAGGAAACACTGCATGTTGGTGAAGGGCATATTGAAGAAGGATCAGCCGAGTGGTTCTTGTGGGAGAACAACTCCATTTGGCTCACTAACTTCACACACCATCAGGCTTCCAAGCAGCTCTCGAGGAAATTCAGTTTTCACACTCTATGCTTAGTGCCCTTTCACTGCATTATCTAGGAATGAACCTGGTAGAGCATCCCACACAAACGAATGCTCCACATGCGGGTTTCACATGCCACCAACTCCACATTCACAGGCAACTTCAGCGCCACAGCCATTTTCAGATAGCCCTCAATGCAAAGGCTCTAGACGCAAATATTGGTGTGAGAGCTAATTCAATCAAGGAAACACTGCATGTTGGTGAAGGGCATATTGAAGAAGGATCAGCCGAGTGGTTCTTGTGGGAGAACAACTCCATTTGGCTCACTAACTTCACACACCATCAGGCTTCCAAGCAGCTCTCAAGGAAACTCAGTTTTCACACTCTATGCTTAGTGCTCTTTGAGTGCCTAGGACTGAAATGAAGCTTGGTGAGCATCCCACACAAACGAATGCTCCACATGCGGGTTTCACATGCCACCATCTCCACATTCACAGGCAACTTCAGCGCCATAGCCGTTTTCAGATAGCCCTCAATGCAAAGGCTCTAGACACAAATATTGGTGTGAGAGCTAATTCAATCAAGAAAAAACTGCATGTTGGTGAAGGGCATATTGAAGAAGGATCAGCCGAGTGGTTCTTGTGGGAGAACAACTCCATTTGGCTCACTAACTTCACACACCATCAGGCTTCCAAGCAGCTCTCAAGGAAACTCAGTTTTTACACTCTATGCTTAGTGCCCTTTGAGTACATTATCTAGGAATGAACCTGGTAGAGCATCCCACACAAACAAATGCTCCACATGCGGGTTTCACATGCCACCAACTCCACATTCACAGGCAACGTCAGCGCCACAGCCGTTTTCAGATAGCCCTCAATGCAAAGGCTCTTGACGCAAATATTGGTGTGAGAGCTAATTCAATCAAGGAAAAACTGCATGTTGCTGAAGGGCATATTGAAGAAGGATCAGCCGAGTGGTTCTTGTGGGAGAACAACTCCATTTGGCTCACTAACTTCACACACCATCAGGCTTCCAAGCAGCTCTCAAGGAATCTCAGTTTTCACACTCTATGCTTAGTTCCCTTTCACTGCATTATCTAGGAAAGAACCTGATAGAGCATCCCACACAAACGAATGCTCCACATGCGGGTTTCACATGCCACCAACTCCACATTCACAGGCAACTTCAGCGCCACAGCCATTTTCAGATAGCCCTCAATGCAAAGGCTCTAGACGCAAAGATTGGTGTGAGAGCTAATTCAATCAAGGAAACACTGCATGTTGGTGAAGGGCATATTGAAGAAGGATCAGCCAAGTGGTTCTTGTGGGAGAACAACTCCATTTGGCTCACTAACTTCACACACCATCAGGCTTCCAAGCAGCTCTCAAGGAAACTCAGTTTTCACACTCTATGCTTAGTGCCCTTTGAGTGCCTAGGACTGAAATGAAGCTTGGTGAGCATCCCACACAAACGAATGCTCCACATGCGGGTTTCACATGCCACCAACTCCACATTCACAGGCAACTTCAGCGCCAAGGCGTTTTTAGATAGCCCTCAATGCAAAGGATCTAGACGCAAATATTGGTGTGAGAGCTAATTCAATCAAGGAAACACTGCATGTTGCTGAAGGGCATATTGAAGAAGGATCAGCCGAGTGGTTCTTGTGGGAGAACAACTCCATTTGGCTCACTAACTTCACACACCATCAGGCTTCCAAGCAGCTCTCGAGGAAATTCAGTTTTCACACTCTATGCTTAGTGCCCTTTCACTGCATTATCTAGGAATGAACCTGGTAGAGCATCCCACACAAACGAATGCTCCACATGCGGGTTTCACATGCCACCAACTCCACATTCACAGGCAACTTCAGCGCCATAGCCGTTTTCAGATAGCCCTCAATGCAAAGTCTCTAGACGCAAATATTGGTGTGAGAGCTAATTCAATCAAGAAAAAACTGCATGTTGGTGAAGGGCATATTGAAGAAGGATCAGCCAAGTGGTTCTTGTTGGAGAACAACTCCATTTGGCTCACTAACTTCACACACCATCAGTCTTCCAAGCAGCTCTCAAGGAAACTCAGTTTTCACACTCTATGCTTAGTGCCCTTTGAGTGCCTAGGACTGAAATGAAGCTTGGTGAGTATCCCACACAAACAAATGCTCCACATGCGGGTTTCACATGCCACCAACTCCACATTCACAGGCAACTTCAGCGCCACAGCCGTTTTCAGATAGCCCTCAATGCAAAGGCTCTAGACGCAAATATTGGTGTGAGAGCTAATTCAATCAAGGAAACACTGCATGTTGCTGAAGGGCATTTTGAGGAAGCATCAGCCGAGTGGTTCTTGTGGGAGAACAACTCCATTTGGCACACTAACTTCACACACCATCAGGCTTCCAAGCAGCTCTCAAGGAAACTCAGTTTTCACACTCTATGCTTAGTGCCCTTTGAGTGCATTATCTAGGAATGAATCTAGTAGAGCATCCCACACAAACGAATGCTCCACATGCGGGTTTCACATGCCACCAACTCCACATTCACAGGCAACTTCAGCGCCACAGCCGTTTTCAGATAGCCCTCAATGCAAAGGCTCTAGACGCAAATATTGGTGTGAGAGCTAATTCAATCAAGGAAACACTGCATGTTGCTGAAGGGCATATTGAAGAAGGATCAGCCGAGTGGTTCTTGTGGGAGAACAACTCCATTTGGCTCACTAACTTCACACACCATCAGGCTTCCAAGCAGCTCTCAAGGAAACTCAGTTTTCACACTCTATGCTTAGTGCCCTTTGAGTGACTAGGACTGAAATGAAGCTTGGTGAGCATCCCACACAAACGAATGCTCCACATGCGGGTTTCACATGCCACCAACTCCACATTCACAGGCAACTTCAGCGACACAGCCGTTTTCAGATAGCCCTCAATGCAAAGGCTCTAGACGCAAATATTGGTGTGAGAGCTAATTCAATCAAAAAAAAACTGCATGTTGGTGAAGGGCATATTGAAGAAGGATCAGCCGAGTGGTTCTTGTGGGAAAACAACTCCATTTGGCTCACTAACTTCACACACCATCAGGCTTCCAACCAGCTCTCAAGGAAACTCAGTTTTCACACTCTATGCTTAGTGCCCTTTGAGTGCATTATCTAGGAATGAACCTGGTAGAGCATCCCACACAAAAGAATGCTCCACATGCGGGTTTCACATGCCACCAACTCCACATTCACAGGCAACTTCAGCGCCACAGCCGTTTTCAGATAGCCCTCAATGCAAAGGCTCTAGACGCAAATATTGGTGTGAGAGCTAATTCAATCAAGAAAAAACTGCATGTTGGTGAAGGGCATATTGAAGAAGGATCAGCCGAGTGGTTCTTGTGGGAAAACAACTCCATTTGGCTCACTAACTTCACACACCATCAGGCTTCCAACCAGCTCTCAAGGAAACTCAGTTTTCACACTCTATGCTTAGTGCCCTTTGAGTGCATTATCTAGGAATGAACCTGGTAGAGCATCCCACACAAACGAATGCTCCACATGCGGGTTTCACATGCCACCAACTCCACATTCACAGGCAACTTCAGCGCCACAGCCGTCTTCAGATAGCCCTCAATGCAAAGGCTCTAGACGCAAATATTGGTGTGAGAGCTAATTCAATCAAGGAAACACTGCATGTTGCTGAAGGGCATATTGAAGAAGGATCAGCCGAGTGGTTCTTGTGGAGAACAACTCCATTTGGCTCACTAACTTCACACACCATCAGGCTTCCAAGCAGCTCTCAAGGAAACTCAGTTTTCACACTCTATGCTTAGTGCCCTTTGAGTGCATTATCTAGGAATGAATCTAGTAGAGCATCCCACACAAACGAATGCTCCACATGCGGGTTTCACATGCCACCAACTCCACATTCACAGGCAACTTCAGAGCCACAGCCGTTTTCAGATAGCCCTCAATGCAAAGGCTCTAGACGCAAATATTGGTGTGAGAGCTAATTCAATCAAGGAAACACTGCATGTTGGTGAAGGGCATATTGAAGAAGGATCAGCCGAGTGGTTCTTGTGGGAGAACAACTCCATTTGGCTCACTAACTTCACACACCATCAGGCTTCCAAGCAGCTCTCAAGGAAACTCAGTTTTCACACTCTATGCTTAGTGCCCTTTGAGTGACTAGGACTGAAATGAAGCTTGGTGAGCATCCCACACAAACGAATGCTCCACATGCGGGTTTCACATGCCACCAACTCCACATTCACAGGCAACTTCAGCGACACAGCCGTTTTCAGATAGCCCTCAATGCAAAGGCTCTAGACGCAAATATTGGTGTGAGAGCTAATTCAATCAAAAAAAAACTGCATGTTGGTGAAGGGCATATTGAAGAAGGATCAGCCGAGTGGTTCTTGTGGGAAAACAACTCCATTTGGCTCACTAACTTCACACACCATCAGGCTTCCAACCAGCTCTCAAGGAAACTCAGTTTTCACACTCTATGCTTAGTGCCCTTTGAGTGCATTATCTAGGAATGAACCTGGTAGAGCATCCCACACAAAAGAATGCTCCACATGCGGGTTTCACATGCCACCAACTCCACATTCACAGGCAACTTCAGCGCCACAGCCGTTTTCAGATAGCCCTCAATGCAAAGGCTCTAGACGCAAATATTGGTGTGAGAGCTAATTCAATCAAGAAAAAACTGCATGTTGGTGAAGGGCATATTGAAGAAGGATCAGCCGAGTGGTTCTTGTGGGAAAACAACTCCATTTGGCTCACTAACTTCACACACCATCAGGCTTCCAACCAGCTCTCAAGGAAACTCAGTTTTCACACTCTATGCTTAGTGCCCTTTGAGTGCATTATCTAGGAATGAACCTGGTAGAGCATCCCACACAAACGAATGCTCCACATGCGGGTTTCACATGCCACCAACTCCACATTCACAGGCAACTTCAGCGCCACAGCCGTCTTCAGATAGCCCTCAATGCAAAGGCTCTAGACGCAAATATTGGTGTGAGAGCTAATTCAATCAAGGAAACACTGCATGTTGCTGAAGGGCATATTGAAGAAGGATCAGCCGAGTGGTTCTTGTGGAGAACAACTCCATTTGGCTCACTAACTTCACACACCATCAGGCTTCCAAGCAGCTCTCAAGGAAACTCAGTTTTCACACTCTATGCTTAGTGCCCTTTGAGTGCATTATCTAGGAATGAATCTAGTAGAGCATCCCACACAAACGAATGCTCCACATGCGGGTTTCACATGCCACCAACTCCACATTCACAGGCAACTTCAGAGCCACAGCCGTTTTCAGATAGCCCTCAATGCAAAGGCTCTAGACGCAAATATTGGTGTGAGAGCTAATTCAATCAAGGAAACACTGCATGTTGGTGAAGGGCATATTGAAGAAGGATCAGCCGAGTGGTTCTTGTGGGAGAACAACTCCATTTGGCTCACTAACTTCACACACCATCAGGCTTCCAAGCAGCTCTCAAGGAAACTCAGTTTTCACACTCTATGCTTAGTGCCCTTTGAGTGCATTATCTAGGAATGAACCTGGTAGAGCATCCCACACAAACGAATGCTCCACATGCTGGTTTCACATGCCACCAACTCCAAATTCACAGGCAACTTCAGCGCCACAGCCGTTTTCAGATAGCCCTCAATGCAAAGGCTCTAGACGCAAAGATTGGTGTGAGAGCTAATTCAATCAAGGAAACACTGCATGTTGGTGAAGGGCATATTGAAGAAGGATCAGCCGAGTGGTTCTTGTGGGAGAACAACTCCATTTGACTCACTAACTTCACGCACCATCAGGTTTCCAAGCAGCTCTCAAGGAAAATCAGTTTTCACACACTATGCTTAGTGTCCTTTGAGTGACTAGGACTGAAATGAAGCTTGGTGAGCATCCCACACAAACGAATGCTCCACATGCAGGTTTCACATGCCACCAACTCCACATTCACAGGCAACTTCAGCGCCAAGGCGTTTTCAGATAGCCCTCAATGCAAAGGCTCTAGACGCAAATATTGGTGTGAGAGCTAATTCAATCAAGGTAACACTGTATGTTGGTGAAGGGCATATTGAAGAAGGATCAGCCAAGTGGTTCTTGTGGGAGAACAACTCCATTTGGCTCACTAACTTCACACACCATCAGGCTTCCAAGCAGCTCTCAAGGAAACTCAGTTTTCACACTCTATGCTTAGTGCCCTTTGAGTGCCTAGGACTGAAATGAAGATTGGTGAGCATCCCACACAAACGAATGCTCCACATGCGGGTTTCACATGCCACCAACTCCACATTCACAGGCAACTTCAGCGCCATAGCCGTTTTCAGATAGCCCTCAATGCAAAGTCTCTAGACGCAAATATTGGTGTGAGAGCTAATTCAATCAAGAAAAAACTGCATGTTGGTGAAGGGCATATTGAAGAAGGATCAGCCGAGTGGTTCTTGTGGGAGAACAACTCCATTTGGCTCACTAACTTCACACACCATCAGGCTTCCAACCAGCTCTCAAGGAAACTCAGTTTTCACACTCTATGCTTAGTGCCCTTTGAGTGCATTATCTAGGAATGAACCTGGTAGAGCATCCCACACAAACGAATGCTCCACATGCGGGTTTCACATGCCACCAACTCCACATTCACAGGCAACTTCAGCGCCACAGCCGTTTTCAGATAGCCCTCAATGCAAAGGCTCTAGACGCAAATATTGGTGTGAGAGCTAATTCAATCAAGGAAACACTGCATGTTGGTGAAGGGCATATTGAAGAAGGATCAGCCGAGTGGTTGTTGTGGAGAACAACTCCATTTGGCTCACTAACTTCACACACCATCAGGCTTCCAAGCAGCTCTCAAGGAAACTCAGTTTTCACACTCTATGCTTAGTGCCCTTTGAGTGCATTATCTAGGAATGAATCTAGTAGAACATCCCACACAAACGAATGCTCCACATGCGGGTTTCACATGCCACCAACTCCACATTCACAGGCAACTTCAGCGCCACAGCCGTTTTCAGATAGCCCTCAATGCAAAGGCTCTAGACGCAAATATTGGTGTGAGAGCTAATTCAATCAAGGAAACACTGCATGTTGGTGAAGGGCATATTGAAGAAGGATCAGCCGAGTGGTTCTTGTGGGAGAACAACTCCATTTGGCTCACTAACTTCACACACCATCAGGCTTCCAAGCAGCTCTCAAGGAAACTCAGTTTTCACACTCTATGTTTAGTACCCTTTCACTGCATTATCTAGGAATGAACCTGGTAGAGCATCCCACACAAACGAATGCTCCACATGCTGGTTTCACATGCCACCAACTCCACATTCACAGGCAACTTCAGCGCCACAGCCGTTTTCAGATAGCCCTCAATGCAAAGGCTCTAGACGCAAATATTGGTGTGAGAGCTAATTCAATCAAGGAAACACTGCATGTTGGTGAAGGGCATATTGAAGAAGGATCAGCCGAGTGGTTCTTGTGGGAGAACAACTCCATTTGGCTCACTGACTTCACACACCATCAGGCTTGCAAGCAGCTCTCAAGGAAACTCAGTTTTCACACTCTATGCTTAGTGCCCTTGGAGTGCATTACCTAGGAATGAATCTAGTAGAGCATCCCACACAAACGAATGCTCCACATGCGGGTTTCACATGCCACCAACTCCACATTCACAGGCAACTTCAGCGCCACAGCCGTTTTCAGATAGCCCTCAATGCAAAGGCTCTAGACGCAAATATTGGTGTGAGAGCTAATTCAATCAAGGAAACACTGCATGTTGGTGAAGGGCATATTGAAGAAGGATCAGCCGAGTGGTTCTTGTGGGAGAACAACTCCATTTGGCTCACTAACTTCACACACCATCAGGCTTCCAAGCAGCTCTCAAGGAAACTCAGTTTTCACACTCTATGCTTAGTGCCCTTTGAGTGCATCATGTACGAATGAATCTAGTAGAGCATCCCACACAAACGAATGCTCCACATGCGGGTTTCACATGCCACCAACTCCACATTCACAGGCAACTTCAGCGCCACAGCCGTTTTCAGATAGCCCTCAATGCAAAGGCTCTAGACGCAAATATTGGTGTGAGAGCTAATTCAATCAAGGAAACACTGCATGTTGGTGAAGGGCATATTGAAGAAGGATCAGCTGAGTGGTTCTTGTGGGAGAACAACTCCATTTGGCTCACTAACTTCACACACCATCAGGCTTCCAAGCAGCTCTCAAGGAAAATCAGTTTTCACACTCTATGCTTAGTGCCCTTTGAGTGCATTATCTAGGAATGAACCTGGCAGAGCATCAGACACAAACGAATGCTCCACATGCGGGTTTCACATGCCACCAACTCCACATTCACAGGCAACTTCAGCGCCACAGCCGTTTTCAGATAGCCCTCAATGCAAAGGCTCTAGACGCAAATATTGGTGTGAGAGCTAATTCAATCAAGAAAAAACTGCATGTTGGTGAAGGGCATATTGAAGAAGGATCAGCCGAGTGGTTCTTGTGGGAGAACAACTCCATTTGGCTCACTAACTTCACACACCATCAGGCTTCCAAGCAGCTCTCAAGGAAACTCAGTTTTCACACTCTATGCTTAGTGCCCTTTGAGTGCATTATCTAGGAATGAACCTGGAAGAGCATCCCACACAAAAGAATGCTCCACATGCGGGTTTCACATGCCACCAACTCCACATTCTCAGGCAACTTCAGCGCCACAGCAGTTTTCAGATAGCCCTCAATGCAAAGGCTCTAGACGCAAATATTGGTGTGAGAGCTAATTCAATCAAGGAAACACTGCATGTTGCTGAAGGGCATATTGAAGAAGGATCAGCCGAGTGGTTCTTGTGGGAGAACAACTCCATTTGGCTCACTAACTTCACACACCATCAGGCTTCCAAGCAGCTCTCAAGGAAAATCAGTTTTCACACTCTATGCTTAGTGCCCTTTGAGTGCATCATCTACGAATGAATCTAGTAGAGCATCCCACACAAACGAATGCTCCACATGCGGGTTTCACATGCCACCAACTCCACATTCTCAGGCAACTTCAGCGCCACAGCCGTTTTCAGATAGCCCTCAATGCAAAGGCTCTAGACGCAAATATTGGTGTGAAAGCTAATTCAATCAAGGAAACACTGCATGTTGGTGAAGGGCATATTGAAGAAGGATCAGCGAAGTGGTTCTTGTGGGAGAACAACTCCATTTGGCTCACTAACTTCACACACCATCAGGCTTCCAAGCAGCACTCAAGGAAACTCAGTTTTCACACTGTATGCTTAGTGCCCTTTGAGTGCATTATCTAGGAATGAATCTAGTAGAGCATCCCACACAAATGAATGCTCCACATGCGGGTTTCACATGCCACCAACTCCACATTCACAGGCAACTTCAGCGCCACAGCCGTTTTCAGATAGCCCTCAATGCAAAGGCTCTAGACGCAAATATTGGTGTGAGAGCTAATTCAATCAAGGAAACACTGCATGTTGGTGAAGGGCATATTGAAGAAGGATCAGCCGAGTGGTTCTTGTGGGAGAACAACTCCATTTGGCTCACTAACTTCACACACCATCAGGCTTCCAAGCAGCTCTCAAGGAAACTCAGTTTTCACACTCTATGCTTAGTGCCCTTTCACTGCATTATCTAGGAATGAACCTGGTAGAGCATCCCACACAAACGAATGCTCCACATGCGGGTTTCACATGCCACCAACTCCACATTCACAGGCAACTTCAGCACCACAGCCGTTTTCAGATAGCCCTCAATGCAAAGGCTCTAGACGCAAATATTGGTGTGAGAGCTAATTCAATCAAGGAAACACTGCATGTTGGTGAAGGGCATATTGAAGAAGGATCAGCCGAGTGGTTCTTGTGGGAGAACAACTCCATTTGGCTCACTAACTTCACACACCATCAGGCTTCCAAGCAGCTCTCAAGGAAACTCAGTTTTCACACTCTATGCTTAGTGCCCTTGGAGTGCATTACCTAGGAATGAATCTAGTAGAGCATCCCACACAAACGAATGCTCCACATGCGGGTTTCACATGCCACCAACTCCACATTCACAGGCAACTTCAGCGCCACAGCCGTTTTCAGATAGCCCTCAATGCAAAGGCTCTAGACGCAAATATTGGTGTGAGAGCTAATTCAATCAAGGAAACACTGCATGTTGCTGAAGGGCATATTGAAGAAGGATCAGCCGAGTGGTTCTTGTGGGAGAACAACTCCATTTGGCTCACTAACTTCACACACCATCAGGCTTCCACGCAGCTCTCAAGGAAACTCAGTTTTCACACTCTTTGCTTAGTGCCCTTTAAGTGACTTGGACTGAAATGAACCTTGGTGAGCATCCCACACAAAAGAATGCTCCACATGCGGGTTTCACATGCCACCAACTCCACATTCACAGGCAACTTCAGCGCCACAGCCGTTTTCAGATAGCCCTCAATGCAAAGGCTCTAGACGCAAACATTGGTGTGAGAGCTAATTCAATCAAGGAAACACTGTATGTTGGTGAAGGGCATATTGAAGAAGGATCAGCTGAGTGGTTCTTGTGGGAGAACAACTCCATTTGGCTCACTAACTTCACACACCATCAGGCTTCCACGCAGCTCTCAAGGAAAATCAGTTTTCACACTCTATGCTTAGTGCCCTTTCACTACATTATCTAGGAATGAACCTGGTACAGCATCCCACACAAACGAATGCTCCACATGCGGGTTTCACATGCCACCAACTCCACATTCACAGGCAACTTCAGCGCCACAGCCGTTTTCAGATAGCCCTCAATGCAAAGGCTCTAGACGCAAATATTGGTGTGAGAGCTAATTCAATCAAGGAAACACTGCATGTTGGTGAAGGGCATATTGAAGAAGGATCAGCCGAGTGGTTCTTGTGGGAGAACAACTCCATTTGGCTCACTAACTTCACACACCATCAGGCTTCCAAGCAGCTCTCAAGGAAAATCAGTTTTCACACTCTATGCTTAGTGCCCTTTGAGTGAATCATCTACGAATGAATCTAGTAGAGCATCCCACACAAACGAATGCTCCACATGCGGGTTTCACATGCCACCAACTCCACATTCTCAGGCAACTTCAGCGCCACAGCCGTTTTCAGATAGCCCTCAATGCAAAGGCTCTAGACGCAAATATTGGTGTGAAAGCTAATTCAATCAAGGAAACACTGCATGTTGGTGAAGGGCATATTGAAGAAGGATCAGCCAAGTGGTTCTTGTGGGAGAACAACTCCATTTGGCTCACTAACTTCACACACCATCAGGCTTCCAAGCAGCTCTCAAGGAAACTCAGTTTTCACACTGTATGCTTAGTGCCCTTTCACTGCATTATCTAGGAATGAACCTGGTAGAGCATCCCACACAAACGAATGCTCCACATGCGGGTTTCACATGCCACCAACTCCACATTCACAGGCAACTTCAGCACCACAGCCGTTTTCAGATAGCCCTCAATGCAAAGGCTCTAGACGCAAATATTGGTGTGAGAGCTAATTCAATCAAGGAAACACTGCATGTTGGTGAAGGGCATATTGAAGAAGGATCAGCCGAGTGGTTCTTGTGGGAGAACAACTCCATTTGGCTCACTAACTTCACACACCATCAGGCTTCCAAGCAGCTCTCAAGGAAACTCAGTTTTCACACTCTATGCTTAGTGCCCTTGGAGTGCATTACCTAGGAATGAATCTAGCAGAGCATCCCACACAAACGAATGCTCCACATGCGGGTTTCACATGCCACCAACTCCACATTCACAGGCAACTTCAGCGCCACAGCCGTTTTCAGATAGCCCTCAATGCAAAGGCTCTAGACGCAAATATTGGTGTGAGAGCTAATTCAATCAAGGAAACACTGCATGTTGCTGAAGGGCATATTGAAGAAGGATCAGCCGAGTGGTTCTTGTGGGAGAACAACTCCATTTGGCTCACTAACTTCACACACCATCAGGCTTCCAAGCAGCTCTCAAGGAAACTCAGGTTTCACACTCTTTGCTTAGTGCCCTTTAAGTGACTTGGACTGAAATGAACCTTGGTGAGCATCCCACACAAAAGAATGCTCCACATGCGGGTTTCACATGCCACCAACTCCACATTCACAGGCAACTTCAGCGCCACAGCCGTTTTCAGATAGCCCTCAATGCAAAGGCTCTAGACGCAAACATTGGTGTGAGAGCTAATTCAATCAAGGAAACACTGTATGTTGCTGAAGGGCATATTGAAGAAGGATCAGCCGAGTGGTTCTTGTGGGAGAACAACTCCATTTGGCTCACTAACTTCACACACCATCAGGCTTCCACGCAGCTCTCAAGGAAAATCAGTTTTCACACTCTATGCTTAGTGCCCTTTCACTGCATTATCTAGGAATGAACCTGGTACAGCATCCCACACAAACGAATGCTCCACATGCGGGTTTCACATGCCACCAACTCCACATTCACAGGCAACTTCAGCGCCACAGCCGTTTTCAGATAGCCCTCAATGCAAAGGCTCTAGACGCAAATATTGGTGTGAGAGCTAATTCAATCAAGGAAACACTGCATGTTGGTGAAGGGCATATTGAAGAAGGATCAGCCGAGTGGTTCTTGTGGGAGAACAACTCCATTTGGCTCACTAACTTCACACACCATCAGGCTTCCAAGCAGCTCTCAAGGAAAATCAGTTTTCACACTCTATGCTTAGTGCCCTTTGAGTGCATCATCTACGAATGAATCTAGTAGAGCATCCCACACAAACGAATGCTCCACATGCGGGTTTCACATGCCACCAACTCCACATTCTCAGGCAACTTCAGCGCCACAGCCGTTTTCAGATAGCCCTCAATGCAAAGGCTCTAGACGCAAATATTGGTGTGAAAGCTAATTCAATCAAGGAAACACTGCATGTTGGTGAAGGGCATATTGAAGAAGGATCATCGAAGTGTTTCTTGTGGGAGAACAACTCCATTTGGCTCACTAACTTCACACACCATCAGGCTTCCAAGCAGCACTCAAGGAAACTCAGTTTTCACACTGTATGCTTAGTGCCCTTTGAGTGCATTATCTAGGAATGAATCTAGTAGAGCATCCCACACAAATGAATGCTCCACATGCGGGTTTCACATGCCACCAACTCCACATTCACAGGCAACTTCAGCGCCACAGCCGTTTTCAGATAGCCCTCAATGCAAAGGCTCTAGACGCAAATATTGGTGTGAGAGCTAATTCAATCAAGGAAACACTGCATGTTGGTGAAGGGCATATTGAAGAAGGATCAGCCGAGTGGTTCTTGTGGAAGAACAACTCCATTTGGCTCACTAACTTCACACACCATCAGGCTTCCAAGCAGCTCTCAAGGAAACTCAGTTTTCACACTCTATGCTTAGTGCCCTTGGAGTGCATTACCTAGGAATGAATCTAGTAGAGCATCCCACACAAACGAATGCTCCACATGCGGGTTTCACATGCCACCAACTCCACATTCACAGGCAACTTCAGCGCCACAGCCGTTTTCAGATAGCCCTCAATGCAAAGGCTCTAGACGCAAATATTGGTGTGAGAGCTAATTCAATCAAGGAAACACTGCATGTTGCTGAAGGGCATATTGAAGAAGGATCAGCCGAGTGGTTCTTGTGGGAGAACAACTCCATTTGGCTCACTAACTTCACACACCATCAGGCTTCCAAGCAGCTCTCAAGGAAACTCAGTTTTCACACTCTTTGCTTAGTGCCCTTTAAGTGACTTGGACTGAAATGAACCTTGGTGAGCATCCCACACAAAAGAATGCTCCACATGCGGGTTTCACATGCCACCAACTCCACATTCACAGGCAACTTCAGCGCCACAGCCGTTTTCAGATAGCCCTCAATGCAAAGGCTCTAGACGCAAACATTGGTGTGAGAGCTAATTCAATCAAGGAAACACTGTATGTTGCTGAAGGGCATATTGAAGAAGGATCAGCCGAGTGGTTCTTGTGGGAGAACAACTCCATTTGGCTCACTAACTTCACACACCATCAGGCTTCCAAGCAGCTCTCAAGGAAAATCAGTTTTCACACTCTATGCTTAGTGCCCTTTGAGTGCATTATCTAGGAATGAACCTGGTAGAGCATCCCACACAAACGAATGCTCCACATGCGGGTTTCACATGCCACCAACTCCACATTCACAGGCAACTTCAGCGCCACAGCCGTTTTCAGATAGCCCTCAATGCAAAGGCTCTAGACGCAAATATTGGTGTGAGAGCTAATTCAATCAAGGAAACACTGCATGTTGCTGAAGGGCATATTGAAGAAGGATCAGCCGAGTGGTTCTTGTGGGAGAACAACTCCATTTGGCTCACTAACTTCACACACCATCAGGCTTCCAAGCAGCTCTCAAGGAAAATCAGTTTTCACACTCTATGCTTAGTGCCCTTTGAGTGCATCATCTACGAATGAATCTAGTAGAGCATCCCACACAAACGAATGCTCCACATGCGGGTTTCACATGCCACCAACTCCACATTCTCAGGCAACTTCAGCGCCACAGCCGTTTTCAGATAGCCCTCAATGCAAAGGCTCTAGACGCAAATATTGGTGTGAAAGCTAATTCAATCAAGGAAACACTGCATGTTGCTGAAGGGCATATTGAAGAAGGATCAGCGAAGTGGTTCTTGTGGGAGAACAACTCCATTTGGCTCACTAACTTCACACACCATCAGGCTTCCAAGCAGCACTCAAGGAAACTCAGTTTTCACACTGTATGCTTAGTGCCCTTTGAGTGCATTATCTAGGAATGAATCTAGTAGAGCATCCCACACAAATGAATGCTCCACATGCGGGTTTCACATGCCACCAACTCCACATTCACAGGCAACTTCAGCGCCACAGCCGTTTTCAGATAGCCCTCAATGCAAAGGCTCTAGACGCAAATATTGGTGTGAGAGCTAATTCAATCAAGGAAACACTGCATGTTGGTGAAGGGCATATTGAAGAAGGATCAGTCGAGTGGTTCTTGTGGGAGAACAACTCCATTTGGCTCACTAACTTCACACACCATCAGGCTTCCAAGCAGCTCTCAAGGAATCTCAGTTTTCACACTCTATGCTTAGTGCCCTTGGAGTGCATTACCTAGGAATGAATCTAGTAGAGCATCCCACACAAACGAATGCTCCATATGCGGGTTTCACATGCCACCAACTCCACATTCACAGGCAACTTCAGCGCCACAGCCGTTTTCAGATAGCCCTCAATGCAAAGGCTCTAGACGCAAATATTGGTGTGAGAGCTAATTCAATCAAGGAAACACTGCATGTTGCTGAAGGGCATATTGAAGAAGGATCAGCCGAGTGGTTCTTGTGGGAGAACAACTCCATTTGCTCATTAACTTCACACACCATCAGGTTTCCAAGCAGCACTCAAGGAAACTCAGTTTTCACACTCTATGCTTAGTGCCCTTTGAGTGCCTAGGACTGAAATGAAGCTTGGTGAGCATCCCACACAAACGAATGCTCCACATGCGGGTTTCACATGCCACCAACTCCACATTCACAGGCAACTTCAGTGCCACAGGTGTTTTCAGATAGCCCTCAATGAAAAGGCTCTAGACGCAAATATTTGTGTGAGAACTAATTCAATCAAGGACACACTGCATGTTGGTGAAGGGCATATTGAAGAAGGATCAGCCGAGTGGTTCTTGTGGGAGAACAACTCCATTTGGCTCACTAACTTCACACACCATCAGGCTTCCAAGCAGCTTTCATGGAAACTCAGTTTTCACACTCTATGCTTAGTGCCCTTTCACTGCATTATCTAGGAATGAACCTGGTAGAGCATCCCACACAAACGAATGCTCCACATGCGGGTTTCACATGCCACCAACTCCACATTCACAGGCAACTTCAGCGCCACAGCCGTTTTCAGATAGCCCTCAATGCAAAGGCTCTAGACGCAAATATTGGTGTGAGAGCTAATTCAATCAAGGAAACACTGCATGTTGCTGAAGGGCATATTGAAGAAGGATCAGCCGAGTGGTTCTTGTGGGAGAACAACTCCATTTGGCTAACTTCACACACCATCAGGCTTCCAAGCAGCTCTCAAGGAAACTCAGTTTTCACACTCTATGCTTAGTGCCCATTCACTGCATTATCTGGGAATGAACCTGGTAGAGCATCCCACACAAACAAATGCTCCACATGCGGGTTTCACATGCCACCAACTCCACATTCACAGGCAACTTCAGCGCCACAGCCATTTTCAGATAGCCCTCAATGCAAAGGCTCTAGACGCAAATATTGGTGTGAGAGCTAATTCAATCAAGGAAACACTGCATGTTGCTGAAGGGCATATTGAAGAAGGATCAGCTGAGTGGTTCTTGTGGGAGAACAACTCCATTTGGCTCACTAACTTCACACACCATCAGGCTTCCAAGCAGCTCTCAAGGAAACTCAGTTTTCACACTCTATGCTTAGTGCCCTTTGAGTGCATTATGTAGGAATGAACCTGGTAGAGCATCCCACACAAACGAATGCTCCACATGCGGGTTTCACATGCCACCAACTCCACATTCACAGGCAACTTCAGCGCCACAGCCGTTTTCAGATAGCCCTCAATGCAAAGGCTCTAGACGCAAATATTGGTGTGAGAGCTAATTCCATCAAGGAAACACTGCATGTTGGTGAAGGGCATATTGAAGAAGGATCAGCCGAGTGGTTCTTGTGGGAGAACAACTCCATTTGGCTCACTAACTTCACACACCATCAGGCTTCCAAGCAGCTCTCAAGGAAACTCAGTTTTCACACTGTATGCTTAGCGCCCTTTGAGTGCATTATGTAGGAATGAACCTGGTACAGCATCCCACACAAACGAATGCTCCACATGCGGGTTTCACATGCCACCAACTCCACATTCACAGGCAACTTCAGCGCCACAGCCGTTTTCAGATAGCCCTCAATGCAAAGGCTCTAGACGCAAATATTGGTGTGAGAGCTAATTCAATCAAGGAAACACTGCATGTTGGTGAAGGGCATATTGAAGAAGGATCAGCCGAGTGGTTCTTGTGGGAGAACAACTCCATTTGCTCACTAACTTCACACACCATCAGGTTTCCAAGCAGCACTCAAGGAAACTCAGTTTTCACACTCTATGCTTAGTGCCCTTTGAGTGCCTAGGACTGAAATGAAGCTTGGTGAGCATCCCACACAAACGAATGCTCCACATGCGGGTTTCACATGCCACCAACTCCACATTCACAGGCAACTTCAGCGCCACAGCCGTTTTCAGATAGTCCTCAATGCAAAGGCTCTAGACGCAAATATTGGTGTGAGAGCTAATTCAATCAAGGAAACACTGCATGTTGCTGAAGGGCATATTGAAGAAGGATCAGCCGAGTGGTTCTTGTGGGAGAACAACTCCATTTGGCTAACTTCACACACCATCAGGCTTCCAAGCAGCTCTCAAGGAAACTCAGTTTTCACACTCTATGCTTAGTGCCCTTTCACTGCATTATCTAGGAATGAACCTGGTAGAGCATCCCACACAAACAAATGCTCCACATGCGGGTTTCACATGCCACCAACTCCACATTCACAGGCAACTTCAGCGCCACAGCCATTTTCAGATAGCCCTCAATGCAAAGGCTCTAGACGCAAATATTGGTGTGAGAGCTAATTCAATCAAGGAAACACTGCATGTTGGTGAAGGGCATATTGAAGAAGGATCAGCCGAGTGGTTCTTGTGGGAGAACAACTCCATTTGGCTCACTAACTTCACACACCATCAGGCTTCCAAGCAGCTCTCAAGGAAACTCAGTTTTCACACTCTATGCTTAGTGCCCTTTGAGTGCATTATGTAGGAATGAACCTGGTAGAGCATCCCACACAAACGAATGCTCCACATGCGGGTTTCACATGCCACCAACTCCACATTCACAGGCAACTTCAGCGCCACAGCCGTTTTCAGATAGCCCTCAATGCAAAGGCTCTAGACGCAAATATTGGTGTGAGAGCTAATTCCATCAAGGAAACACTGCATGTTGGTGAAGGGCATATTGAAGAAGGATCATCCGAGTGGTTCTTGTGGGAGAACAACTCCATTTGGCTCACTAACTTCACACACCATCAGGCTTCCAAGCAGCTCTCAAGGAAAATCAGTTTTCACACTCTATGCTTAGTGCCCTTTGAGTGCATTATCTAGAAATGAATCTAGTAGAGCATCCCACACAAACGAATGCTCCACATGCGGGTTTCACATGCCACCAACTCCACATTCACAGGCAACTTCAGCGCCACAGCCGTTTTCAGATAACCCTCAATGCAAAGGCTCTAGACGCAAATATTGGTGTGAGAGCTAATTCAATCAAGGAAACACTGCATGTTGGTGAAGGGCATATTGAAGAAGGATCAGCCGAGTGGTTCTTGTGGGAGAACAACTCCATTTGCTCACTAACTTCACACACCATCAGGCTTCCAAGCAGCACTCAAGGAAACTCAGTTTTCACACTGTATGCTTAGTGCCCTTTGAGTGCATTATCTAGGAATGAATCTAGTAGAGCATCCCACACAAATGAATGCTCCACATGCGGGTTTCACATGCCACCAACTCCACATTCACAGGCAACTTCAGCGCCACAGCCGTTTTCAGATAGCCCTCAATGCAAAGGCTCTAGACGCAAATATTGGTGTGAGAGCTAATTCAATCAAGGAAACACTGCATGTTGGTGAAGGGCATATTGAAGAAGGATCAGCCGAGTGGTTCTTGTGGGAGAACAACTCCATTTGGCTCACTAACTTCACACACCATCAGGCTTCCAAGCAGCTCTCAAGGAAACTCAGTTTTCACACTCTATGCTTAGTGCCCTTTCACTGCATTATCTAGGAATGAACCTGGTAGAGCATCCCACAAAACGAATGCTCCACATGCGGGTTTCACATGCCACCAACTCCACATTCACAGGCAACTTCAGCACCACAGCCGTTTTCAGATAGCCCTCAATGCAAAGGCTCTAGACGCAAATATTGGTGTGAGAGCTAATTCAATCAAGGAAACACTGCATGTTGGTGAAGGGCATATTGAAGAAGGATCAGCCGAGTGGTTCTTGTGGGAGAACAACTCCATTTGGCTCACTAACTTCACACACCATCAGGCTTCCAAGCAGCTCTCAAGGAAACTCAGTTTTCACACTCTATGCTTAGTGCCCTTGGAGTGCATTACCTAGGAATGAATCTAGTAGAGCATCCCACACAAACGAATGCTCCATATGCGGGTTTCACATGCCACCAACTCCACATTCACAGGCAACTTCAGCGCCACAGCCGTTTTCAGATAGCCCTCAATGCAAAGGCTCTAGACGCAAATATTGGTGTGAGAGCTAATTCAATCAAGGAAACACTGCATGTTGCTGAAGGGCATATTGAAGAAGGATCAGCCGAGTGGTTCTTGTGGGAGAACAACTCCATTTGGCTCACTAACTTCACACACCATCAGGCTTCCAAGCAGCTCTCAAGGAAACTCAGTTTTCACACTCTTTGCTTAGTGCCCTTTAAGTGACTTGGACTGAAATGAACCTTGGTGAGCATCCCACACAAAAGAATGCTCCACATGCGGGTTTCACATGCCACCAACTCCACATTCACAGGCAACTTCAGCGCCACAGCCGTTTTCAGATAGCCCTCAATGCAAAGGCTCTAGACGCAAACATTGGTGTGAGAGCTAATTCAATCAAGGAAACACTGTATGTTGCTGAAGGGCATATTGAAGAAGGAT